>NC_063347.1:58685918-58688689 GCF_021869965.1 Rhincodon typus | reverse complement strand
GGGGCGGGGGGGCACTATCAGCTGGGATTGGGGTCTTGCTGCCCCAGTGTAACAGAGTGTTTAAAGGAGGGCGGTAGGCGGAGAGGGAGGGGGAGGGGGAGGGGGAAGGGGACGGGGCCTACCTGAAGTCCTTGTCGCTGGAGGTCATTTTCTCCAGCAGGTTGGAGATGTGATAGGACACATTGGCCATGGCGGGCAGTGTGTGAGCTGCAGGCACCGAGCTTTTACCCCCTCAATGTGTCCCTCTCTGAAACAACAACAAGCTGCTCCTGATCCTGCTGCGGCCGCCCCCTCGAGGCTCGTCCATGGGAAAAGATGGCGCCCGCAGCCGCCCCGCCCCTAACCTGGGTCACAGGTCACGGGCACAAACCATCACCGCCTGCCCCTGGGGGGGGGGAGGCAGGGAAGGGGCGGGGAACGTACTGACGTAACCCACCCACCCCCCCCCCCCCCCGCGGACTGTCAAATGGTATCTACCAGAGAATCCCTCTGTGAAGGGGAGACCCAGAGAGGGAGAGATCTACTGGGACTGATCACTGAGGGATCATATTAACACTTCAGGCACAGACAGGAAGAGATCTACTGGGACTGATTACTGAGGGATCATATTAATCCATCAGGCAGAGGGAGAGATCTACTGGCAATGATGACTTGGAGATCATATCATCCCAGCAGACATGGAGGGAGAGATGTACTGGGACTGATCATTGATAAATCATATCAACCAAGAAGAGACACAGACAGAGCTAGAGATCTACACACAATGATCACTGAGAGATCATATTAGCCCAGCAGAGACAGATCTACTGGGAATGATCACTCAGGGATCATATTAACTCAGAATAAACACACACAGGGTTAGTGATCTACTGGAATGATCATTGAGGGATCATATTAACCAAGAAGACACTAGTTGAGGGAGAGGTGTACTGGGAATGATCACTAAGAGATCATATTAATCCAACAGACATTGGCTGAGGGAGAGCTCCACTGGGAATGATCACTGAGAGATAATTTTTTACCCAGCAGAGGCAGATCTACTGGGACTGATCATTGAGAGATCATATTGACCCAGCAGAGATAGATCTATTGGGACTGATCACTGAGGGGATCATATTAACACATAAGACACAGGCAGAGAGAGAGATCTACTGGGAATGATCACTGAGAGATCATATTAACCCAGCAGATACAGACAAAGAGATCTACTGGGGATTATCAGTGAGGGATCATATTAACCCAGAATAGACACAGGCAGGGTTAGAGATCTAGTGGGAATGATCACTGAGAGATCATATTTACCCAGCAGAGGCAGATCTACTGGACTGATCATTGAGGGGTCCTATTTACAATCAGGCACGGACAAAGGGAGAGATCTGTTGGGAATGATCACTGAGAGCTCATATTAACAGCAGAGATACAGACAGAGGGAGGGATCGACTGGCAATGATGACTGGGAGATCATATTATCCTAGCAGACGTGGAGGGAGAGATGTACTGGGAATGATCATTGATAATTCATATCAACGGAGAACAGACACAGACAGAGCTAGAGATCTACACACAATGATCGCTGAGAGATCATATTAGCCCAGCAAATTTGGAGGGATGGCATATTGGAAATGATCACTGAGGGATCACATTAAACCGATGAATGCAGATAAAGAAAGAGATCTACTGGGAATGATAACTGAGAGATCATATTAACCCAGCAGATTCAGACAAAGCAATCTGCTGTCAATGAGCACTGAGAGATCATAGTAACCTGAAACCCCAGACAATGGAAGAGATCTACTAGGAATAATCAATGAGAAATAATATTAACCCAGCAGCTACAGAAATCTTGGGGCAGCACAGTGGCTTGGTGAGTGGCTAGCACTGCTGCCTCACGGCACCAGGGACTCAGGTTCAATCCCAGCATTCGGTGACTGTGTGGAGTTTGCAAATTCTCCCTGCGTCTATGTGAGTTTCCACCAGGTGCTCCAGTTTCCTCTCAGTGCAAAGATGTGCAGGTTAGGTTGTTTAGCCATGCTAAATACAGGGTTATGGGGATGGGTCAGGGTCCTGTGTTTGGGTGGGATGTTCTTCTGAGGATTGGTGTACATTCAATGGGCTAAATAGCCTTTTTCTGCACCATAGGGACTGTATGATTCTTCTATGATTGTAAATCTACTGGGAAATCCCACTGAGATCATATTAACGCAGCAGACAAAGACAGAGATATACTGGGAAAGATCACTGAGGGATCATATGAATCCAGCAGACACAGTCAGAGAGAGATGTCTATTGAGAATGATTATTGCGGTCAGTCCAGTGCTATTCATATTTCTTGTTATTGTGTCAATATCTCTCATTTATCATGCCCAGTAGTTCTCTCTGTCTGTCTGTGTCTCTGCTGGATCATATATGATCTCTCAGTGAACATTCCCACTAGATGTCTGCCTCTGTGTGTTTCTCTGCTGTTTTCATATGATCCCTCAGTTATTGATGCTCAGAGTACTATTGATGCTGATGGTGCTATTGATGCTCAGGATGTTATTGATGCTCAAGATGCTAGTGATACTCAGGGTGGTATTGATGCTCAGGGTGCTGGTGATACGCAGGGTGCTATTGATACGCAGTATGGTATTGATGCTCAGGGTGGTATGAATGCTCAGGATAGTATTGATGCTCAGGGTGATATTGATACTCAGGGCACTATTGATGCTCAGGGCGATATTGATACTCAGGGCACTGTTGATGCTCAGGGCGATACTGATGCTCAGGGCACT
>NC_063347.1:58685498-58685908 GCF_021869965.1 Rhincodon typus | reverse complement strand
TGCTCAGGGCACTGTTGATGCTCAGGGTGATACTGATGCTCAGGGTGCTGTGAACTGTTGTCAGTGCAGCAGCTCCATGCGGAACCTTTGTTTGTGATTGGCGGAGGGGGTCGGACGGTTTGTGGAGCGGGACAGGTTCCGGGCTGCCACGTCTGTGAGGAGCGGAAGCAGGCGTGGGACCGGCATTGAGACTGCGAGCGGAGCGGCCTGCCCGGCGGAGCCATGGTGAGTTCTCGTCGACCCCGGGGGGGGGCTCGGCCGGAGAGGCTCAGGCCTGTGTGTGTGTGAGTGCGTGAGAGAGTGAGTGAAAGAAAGAGAGAGAGCGAGCGAGTGAGTGAAAGAGAGAGTGAGTGAGTGAGTGAAAGAGTGAGTGAGTGTGAGTGAAAGAGAGTGAGTGAGTGTGTGAGTGA
>NC_063347.1:58685310-58685488 GCF_021869965.1 Rhincodon typus | reverse complement strand
GTGAATGAGAGTGAGTGAGTGTGTGAATGAGAGTGAGTGAGTGAGTGAATGAGAGTGAGTGAATGAGAGTGAGTGAGTGTGTGAATGAGAGTGAGTGAGTGAGTGAATGAGAGTGAGTGAATGAGAGTGAGTGAGTGTGTGAATGAGAGTGAGTGAGTGAGTGAATGAGAGTGAGTGA
>NC_063347.1:58682809-58685210 GCF_021869965.1 Rhincodon typus | reverse complement strand
GAGTGAGTGAAAGAGAGTGAGTGAGTGAGTGAAAGAGAGAGAGAGAGTGAGCGAGTGAGTGAAAGAGAGAGAGAGAGTGAGTGAAAGAGAGTGAGTGAGTGAGTGAAAGAGAGTGAGTGAGTGAGTGAAAGAGAGTGAGCGAGTGAGTGAAAGAGAGAGAGAGTGTGAGTGAAAGAGAGTGAGTGAGTGAGTGAGTGTGTGAGTGAGAGTGAGTGAGTGAGTGAGTGAGTGAATGAGAGTGAGTGAGTGAGTGAGTGAATGAGAGTGAGTGAGTGAGTGAAAGAGAGTGAGTGAGTGAGTGAGTGAGTGAAAGAGAGTGAGTGAGTGAGTGAGTGAAAGAGAGTGAGTGAGTGAGTGAGTGAAAGAGAGTGTGAGTGAGTGAAAGAGAGAGAGAGAGTGAGTGAAAGAGAGAGAGAGAGTGAGTGAGTGAGTGAACGAACGAGTGAACCTGAGGATGGTATTCCCCAGCTCGGATTGTGTCAGGAGAGAAGGGGATTCCAATCAGGCCCAGTCCTTACACTTTATTGCAGAAATATTCTACATCCATTACAAAAAAAAATCTTCATATACAGTTACTAAAGGATTTCTGTGCAGCTTTGCACGTGAATAACAAACACTGGAATTTGGCATTCCCTGTAGTCACAAAAACAAAACCCCAAAGCATTTCTTACTTGTACAGGATTACATTCACATACATTTTAGACACCGAGAGGGTCTAGTAACTGAATGGACTCCCACCCCATGTACTTTGGCAAAAATACCTTAAACGGTGATCTTTCCCCATTGTGGCTTGGAGCATATCACGCTTCTGTTTTTTGTAATTGCCTTCCCTATTCTGTACAATTCAGGTTGGGAGTCACCCATTCCCCTCTAACTTAGCCCCTAACACATCTTCCCTCTCCCAGAGACAGAAGGAACTGCCGATGCTGGAGTCTGAGATAACAAGGTGTAGAGCTGGATGAACACAGCAGGCCAGGCAGCATCAGAGGAGCAGGAAAGCTAACGTTTCGGGTCTGGACCCTTCTTTAGAAAATGACCACCATGTGGGGGTGGCACGGTGGCTCAGTGGTTAGCACTGCAGCCTCACAGCGCCAGGGACCCGGGTTCGATTCCAGCCTCGGGCGACTGTCAGTGTGGAGTTTGCACATTCTCCCTGTGTCTGCGTGGGTTTCCTCCGGGTGCTCCGGTTTCCTCCCACAGTCCAAAGATGTGCAGGCTAGGTGGATTGGCCATGCTAAATTGCCCGTAGTGTTCAGGGGTGTGTGGGTTATAGGGGGATGGGTCTGGCTGCAAGGGTCGGTGTGGACTTGTTGGGCCAAAGGGCCTGTTTCCACACTGTAGGGATTCTATGATCTATGATTTTATGATCTATGATCTATGGACCCTCCTCGATTTCTGAAGAAGGGTCCAGACCCGAAACGTCAGCTTTCCTGCTCCTCTGATGCTGCCTGGCCTGCTGTGTTCATCCATCTCTACACCTTGTTCCCTCTCCCAGCGTCAGCTCGGACATCTTATCCACAGTAATTCTCTGAGCGCGTTCTACCTTACTCAGCTTTGTTGACTATTCCAGGTTGTGATCCTTCTCATTTCAGTCAGATCTTGAATATAAACATGTTAACAAACCCCAACCATAGAAACTATTGGCAGTAGGAGTCTCCAGTGGATCATCTCTGGGATGCCTGGGATCAGTCACAAGTTAGGGTGCCTCTAAGCCCCTCCTCTAGGTCCGTCCTGAGCTTGCAGGGTGACCTGAAGTGATCTTTGGAGAGCCTTGGATTCACAAAAGGCAGCACTAATAACTGCTGTTTGCCATTCATTGATACCTCCAGCCAGAGGTGATAGGCGGGTGTTGACTCCACTACCTTTGTAGAAAAAAAGGCAAACAAATTTCTTTCATGTCCTTGGGACATTGCAATATTCTGTTGTCTCTGGAAGCCCTATATGGTAGCAGTTTCAAATGGTTGGCATTCAGATTGAGTTCATGACTTGAGCACAGAATCTAGGCTGTGACTTCACCACAATAATAAAGCAGTGCCACACACTTGGAACTACCATCTTTCTGAAGAGATGTCAAATCAAGACCTCATCTGCACAGTCAAGGGGACTCAAAAAGAATGGTAGAAGCAGCTTCATCAAATTCTAGAATGATACAGCACATGAGATTGTTTGGCCCGTCATGCCTGTGTCAGAGTACTTTCTGAAGGGAATTTAGAATACATGAAAAGGATTAATTACAGTGGGGAGCAGTACGAATTGGATTTGGTGAATTGTCTCCATGTGCTGTAAGATTCTACATTGTTGATAACTTTGCACTGAGGGAATAAGTGTGTTGACAAATCTTATTTAATTGTGGTTTCTAGATTCGGGGCTTCAGGAAAGTATTTGAGAGTGTGTGTTAGAG
>NC_063347.1:58671434-58682309 GCF_021869965.1 Rhincodon typus | reverse complement strand
ATGTTAGCTTGCTTTCCATGGATGCTGCCAGACCCACTGATTTCCAGCATGTTTTGTTTTCAGTCATGCTGAATTCCTGATTGGATCTGCTCGAGGTTGACAGGAGAATGTGAGTGAAGAAGTTGAGGAAGTTTAATACTCATTATCAGGTGGCAGTCCTTTCTCACACTTGGCCAAACCTAGCGGAGATCAAAAACAGGAGTTAAAAAAAGCACCTTGAACTCAACATTTTAGTCATTGTCTTGACATTAGGTGACCACCAGAGGGGGCTTGATGGCCACTTGGAGTCAGAATGGTTTTTGACACATTGGGTCTGTAGAAGCACAGGGCAGAACCTTCTGCTGTTTCTGATGAGAGTCATAGTCATAAAGATGTTCAGCATGGGAACAGACCCTTCAGTCCAACTCATCCATGCTGATCGGATAACCTAAATTAATCGAGTCCCGTTTGCTAGCATTTCACCCATATCCCTCTAAACCTTTCCAATTAATATGTCTATCGAGATGCCTTTTAAATGTTGTAATTGTACCAGCCTCCACCACTTCCACTGGCAGCTCATTCCACACATGTACCACCGTCTTGCATAATAAAGTTGCCCCTTCAATCGGTTTTCAATGTTTCCCCTGTCACCTACAAGAGTAGGGATATGTTGTAACAATTATATAGGGGCTTGGTGGACCACACCTGGAATATTGTGTGCAGTTTTGGTCTCCTTTTGTGAGGAAGGATGATCTTGCTCTCGAGGGAGTGCAGCGAAGGTTTACCAGGCTGATTCCAGGGATGGCGGGACTGACATATGAGGAGAGATTGACTACATTAGGATTGTTTTTGCTGGAGTTCAGACGAATGATGGGGGGATCTCATAGAAACTTATAAAATTCTAACAGGATGGGACAGGGTAGATGCAGGGAGGATGTTTCCGATGGTGGGTATGTCCAGAACCAGGGGCCACAGTATGAGGATTCGGGGTAGACCATTTAGGATGGAGATGAGGAGACATTTCTTCACCCAAAGAGTGGTGAGCCTGTGGAATTCATTACCACAGGAAGTAGTTGATGCCAAAACATTGAATGTATTCAAGAGGCAATTAGATATAGCACATGGGGCGAATGGGATCAAAGGTTATGGGGAGAACGGAGGATTAGGCTTTTAAGTTGGATGATCAGCCATGAATGTGATGAATGGTGGAGCAGGCTCGAAGGGCCGAATGGCCTCCTCCTGCTCCTATCTTCTATGTTTCTATGTTTTCTAATTTTGAGGACTTAGAGAAATTGGAGAAAAGACCTTGGCTATTCACTCTATCCATGCCCCTCATGATTTTATAAACCTCTAAAAAGGGCACCCCTCAGCCTCCGATGCTCCAGAGAAAAGGTTCCAGCCTATTCAGCCTCTCCCTGTAGCTCAAACCCTCCAACCCTGGCAACATCCTTGTAAATATTTTCTGAACTCTTTCAAGTTTCACAACATCTTTCCTATAGCAGGGAGACCAGAACTGAACACAGTATTCCAAAAGTGGCCAAACCCATGTCCTGTACAGCCACAACATGACCTCCCAACTCCTATACTCAATGCACTGACCAATAAAGGCAAGTGTACCAAATGCATTCTTCACTGTCCTGTCTACTTATGATTTCACTTTCAAGGAACTAAACCTGTACTCCAAGGTCTCTTTGTTTGACAACACACCCCAGGACCTCACCATTAAGTGTATAAGTCCTGCCCTAATTTACCATACCAAGATGCAGCACCTCACATTTATCGAAGTTAAACTCCATTTGCCACTCCTCAGCCCATCTGATCAAAATCCCATTGTACCCTGAGGTAACCTTCTTCGCTGTCCACTGCGCCACTAATTTTGATGTAATCTGCAAACATACTAACCATACCGCCTATGTTCACATCCAAACCATTTATATCAATGACAAAAACCAGTGGACCCAGCACCGATCCTTGCAGCATAACCACTGGTCACACAGGCCTCCAATCTGAAAAGCAACACCCCACCAGCACCCTCTGTCTCCTATCTTCGAACCAGTTATGTGTCCAAATGGCTAGTTCTCCCTGTATTCCATGTGATCTGATGATGAGTTTGCAGGCAGAAGAGCCAGGGTGGCAGCAGACCCATAGCCTTCGCCTTCAAGCCTTTGCCAGAGTTAGGTTCTTGGTGGGAAGCTCGTAGTCAACTTCCTGGCCTCACACAGCTTGAGACTACTCAGGGTCCCCATCCCAACACCATTGCTATGGCTGGGCCTGTTGCAACCAAAGGCACTTTGTGCCTGATTGAGGGACTGCACGTTGGGCAGGAAGAAGGACGGTTGCCGAGAGCCACTTTTGTGTTAATCATTCCTGCCTTTTCTCTCCACAGCCCCACTCTGTCGAAACCAAACCTCCCCCCGCCCCTCCCCGTCCCTCCCCACCCATCCCAATGTTACCTGTTTGTGCCAATGGCTATCCCTGTGATCCTGGTACTCTCACAGCCTCCCCTGTAGCTGAGACCTACACCTCCCCAAGCTGGTTCTTTGGGCCTTCCTGGGAAGAGGCGTTATAGCTGGCAGGTGATACCTCAACACCCATCAAATCATCGTAGAATAAAGAACAGAGGCAGACCATTCACCCCTTCCATCTGTTCCTCAGTTCAATTAGATTGTGGCTGATCTGTGATTCAACTCTATCTACCTGCCTCAGTTCCACTACATTCTTAGTCTGACAAAAATATAATGACGTTTCCAGCTGATCCCCGGTCTCAAAAGCTTTTTGGGATTTCTACCATTCATTCTAATTCTGCTGTTGCATTGCCTTGTTCTAGACTATCTCACCAGAGGAAATAGCTTTCATCCATCTTATTAAATCCATTGATCATCTTAAATGCCTCAATTTGGTCACTCCTTAATCTGACATCTCCTTCTTCAGGTCTGTGCAAAGAGTAGGTCGGACTCACAGTACCACTTTCCCCACCACGGGCACGGCATGGAGGAAATCCCAAATCCACTCCAGCTAGAACAGGGATCAAACCCTGTGCTGTTGGAAGTAATCTGATCCACGTTGATCATCTGACCCAGCCAGCCACCAAGGAGTCTGAGTTACATGCAGGATGTAGCCCGAAGCTATGGACAGTGATGTTAGAGGCTCCACCACTTGGTTAACTAGTCCCACTTTCTTTAGCCATCAAGTCCCATAGTGGGGCTTGAACCTGGAGCTTCTGGCTTAGAAACAGGGATACTACTCACTGCCCCACAAGATCTCCTCTAATCTTTTCTATTCAAGAGATCCCAAGCATCGTCGGTACATCCTGTCCTCAAATGTTAACTCTTTTAACTCCATTTTATATCATTCTGGTCAATCTGCTCTGCGACCACTCACAAGGTCAGTGTATTGAACTAAACATAGTTCTCTCAGTGAGGTCAAGCTTTACGCAATTTCAACTCTTATATTCCAGACACCAATTGGGCCACCGTTTTAGCCATTCATCTAATCAGTCAATTTCCCTTTGCAGGGCTGTGCTGCACTATTTACAGTGGTGTCTAACTTGGTATCGTCAGCAAACTTAGATATGCAACTCCATTCCTGCATCTAAGTGATTTATAAATATAGTGAACAGCTGAATCCCCAGCTTGGATGCCTGTTGGGCACCACTAGTCACGACCTGACAGTTTGAAAATCAGAAACAGGGGCAGGAGCAGGCTATATGCCCCCTTGTGACTTCTTTACTATTTAAGCAATTCATAGATGATCTTTGACCTCATTTTTATTTCCTCAACTGATCTCCATATCTGTTTACTATCCCAAAATCGATTAATGTACTGATCTTTGTCTCGGCATGTATGCAGTGATAGAGCGTACACAGCTCCCTGGCATAGGGAATTCCAAAGGGTCACCACCTTCTGAGTATAGAAGTTACTTCTCATTGCAGTCTTAAATGATTGACCCTTATCCTGCCAACTAGTTCCAAACTCCACAAGCAGGGGAAACAATGTCTTAGTAAGATCATTAGAAATAGGAGCAGGAGGAGGCCAGTCAGCCTCCCAAGCTTGCTCCATCATTCAATAAGGTCAAAGCTAATCTGATTGAAACCTGAACACCATTTTCTTCGTGCTCCCCTGTTAACCTTGACTCTTCTGTCAATCAAACATCTGTCTAACTGTGCCCTGAATGTAGCCAATGACCTACCCTCCACTGCTGTCTGGGGAAGAGAATTTCAATCTGAGAGAAGAAATTCTTCCTCATCTCCATCCTAAAGAGGAGCCCTCTTATCTTAAAGCAGTGCCACTGTTTCTGTATTCTCTTATGAAAGGAAACATCCCCTCAGCATCTACATGATCAAGCCCCTCAGAATTTTGTGTTTCAATAAGATCATCTCTTATTCTTTCTAAATTTCAATGAGGAAAGGCCAACCTACTCAACCTTTCCTCATAAGACGCCGTAGTTCCCCAGAATCATGCAATCAACGACATCCAATATAAGTATACCGTTCCATAAGTAAGGAGACCAACAGTGCAGAATATCCCACATGTGATCTTACCATTGCGTTTTACAGCTGTAGCAAGACTTCCCACTTTCACACTCCTTCCTCTTTACAATAAAGAACAACATTCTATTTGTCTTCTCAATTACTTACTATGCCTAATAGAGTCATAGAGATGTACAGCATTGAATCAGACCCTTCGGTCCAACTTGTCCATGCGGACCAGATATCCTAAATTAATTTAGTCCAATTTGCCAGCATTTGGCCCATATCCCTCTAAACTCTTCCTATTCATATATCCAGGTGCCTTTGAAATGTTGTAATTATACCAGCCTCCACCATTTCCTCTGGCAGTTCATTCCATACATGCACCACCCCCTGCATGAAAAAGTTGCCTCTTAGGTCCCTTTTAAATCTTTCCCCTCTCACTTAAGCCTATGCCCTCTAGTTTTGCACCCACCCCAGGTTGGGGTGGGAGGGGGGTGGAGAGAAAAAATCCTTGACTATTTACCCTATCCATGCCCCTCATGATTTTATAAACTTCTATAAGGTCAGTCCTCAGCCTCCGATGCTCCAGGGAAAATAGCCCCAGCCTATTCAGCCTCTCCATATAGCTCAAACCCTCCACTCTGGCAACATCCATTTCTGAACCCTTTCAAGTTTCGCAACATCTTTTTTATAGCAGGGAGACCAGAATTGAACACAGTATCCCAAAAGTTGCATGCTAACATTTTAAAATTCATTACAGATCCCTCTGTAATGCAGCGTTTCGCTGTCCTCTTCCAATTAAATAATATTCTCCTTCACCATTCGTCCTGCCAAAGTGGGCAACCTTACACCTCCCCAAAACATATCCTATCTCTTGAATTTTTGCCAACTCACTTATCCCTTTTTAAACTCTTTGTATCCTCCTCACAACAAGCTTTCCTACCTATGTTTGTATTATCAGTAAACTTTCCTACAATATATTTCACCCCTTCATCCAAGTTATTAAGGTAGATTGTAAATCATTGATATCCCAGCACTGATTCATGCTGCATGAGCTACAGTTCCTAACCTGAAAATGACCCATTTATTCCTACTTTGACGTTAGTAAGCCAATCCTCCATTCACGCAATTATATAACATGTACGGCATCTCAAAGATGAAGCTGTGCCAGGTGTGATTTTGATTTGGACAGTGGGAATCATAGAATCCCTACAGTGTGGAAACAGGCCCTTCGGCCCAACAAGTCCACACCAACCCTCAGAGCATCTCACCCAGACCCATCCCTCTACCCTTTCCCTGTAACCCACCTAATCTGCATATCCCTGAACACTAGTGGCAATTTAGCACAGCCAATCCACCTAACCCACACATCTTTGGACTGTGGGAGGAAGCTGGAGCACCCAGCAGAAACCCACACAGACATGAGGAGAATGTGCAAACTCCAGACAGTCACCCAAAGGTGGAATTGAACCCAGGTCCCTGGCTCTGTGAGGTAACAGTGCTAACTGCCGTGCCACCTTGTTCAAGCTAATTTAGGCCAGGTGGAATCAAAGATCACTTGAAGCGTAGGAATTAGCCGAAGTGCAAGCAGCAAAACCGATAATAAGCCCAGCACCATGCAGTCATGACATAAATTATCCAATTAGTTTATTTTGATTGAGAAAATAAAGATGCATGGTGCATTCAACAGTTGTCAGTTATTCAGACAACTCTGTGTTATAGACAGCCAGTTTTGAGAGAGTGTACATGAAAGTTAGTTTATTTTGATTGAGAAAATAAAGATGCATGGTGCATTTAACAACTGTCAATTATTCAGACAGCTCTGTGTTATAGACAGCCAGTTTTGAGGGAGTGTACATGAAAATCATCCTTAACTCCATGAATTCTTATCTTGTGTAGTAATCTTTCCTGTGGCATCCAATTGAGTGTTTTATGGAAATCCAAATGCACTGTATGTACAGGTTCTCCTTTATCCACCCCGCGCATTACATTCTGAAAGAATCCTAATAACTCTATCAAACATTGCCTGGATTCCCCACTGGCCAGACAGTCATTATTTCAATGTAGTTGGGAGTTGCACTTGAGGACTTTGCAGAATCCCCGTCATGGCAGATTCCAAAGGAATTATATGGGAAACTTGCATAGTGCAAGTACTGATGGTGGGCCAAGTGTTGGAAAGGGACCAAATACCAGAGAAAGACCCTCTGATCGTAACACTGAACAATATAACAGCAGTAGCCTCCTAGACATAAGATTACAAGTAGAAACTGCAGCTTGAATAGATTACACAATGGACTAAAGGGCACAGAAAAAGCCTCAGACAGCACTAGAAGAAGAAGTGACTATGATGGTGAAGTCTTGGTGGCTATAAAACAATAATCTTGACAAATTAAAACAGAGAGAAAAGCATAGCACATTAAATTGTTGGAGATATTCAAATTTATGCTGAGGTCTGGTATTTTTTGGTGTGGGAAATTTTTAAAATCAAAATAGGTTGTGTTTCACTATAAACAAATCCTGTAGTTTTCTTTGGTAACATAAAAGAAAATGTTTGGCCATCTTCCTGTGTACGTTGTTTATTCATAGACTCATACAGCACAGAAACAGACCCTTTAGCTCAATTGGTCGATGCCAATCAGGTATCTGAAACTGAACTCGTCCCATTTGCCTCTAAACCTTTCTTATTCATGTACCTGTCCCAACATTTTTTAAATGTTGTAATTGTACCTGCTTCTACCAGTTCCTCTGGCAACTCATTCCAAAGACGCACCACCCTCTTTGTGAAAAAGTTGCCCCTAAGGTCTCTTTCAAATATTTCCCCTCTTACCTTAAACCTATGCCCTCTAGTTTTGGACTCCCCCTTCCTTAGGAAAGGCCTTGACTATTCACATTATCTATGACTCTCGTGATTTGATAAACCTCCACAAGGTCACTCCTCAGCCTCCTATGCTCCAGGGAAAAAAGTCCCAGCGTATCCAGCCTCCTTATAACTCAAACCTTCAAGTCTCAGTAATATCCTTGTAATTTTTTTCTGTACCCTTTCTAGTTTAACAACATCCTTCCTATAGCAGGGCAACACGAATTGTATGCAGTATTCCCAAAGTGGCCTTAGCAACATTTTGTACAGCTGCAACATGACATTCCAATTCCTATGCTCAGTGCTCTGATCAATAAAGGCAACCATGCCTTATGCCTTCGTTACCACCTTGTCCACCTGCAATGCCACTTTCAGGAGGAATTTGGTAAATGTGTTATTTGTAAGATTCAGACAAAATTTAAATTTGGGTGTCCGGCTTGTGGGAGGTTTAAGCAGAGTGGGTCTGGAATAACTTTAATCAACAATCCAAAAGGGAGAGTACTCTTATTAAATGTTCCCGATCTTCACAGAAAGATGATGTTATATATAAATAAGAGAAGGAGAAATCATGAAGCTTGATTGGTCTGTTGAGCTGACTAGGTGTTAGTTTTGATGTATTGTAGTTATGTACTGCCTTATAATGTCTTAAGATCAGGAATTAAGAAAATAATAAGTATTAACATAATTAAATCTGGATAAACATGTAGAGTAGAAAACTAGGCATTTTACCAATACTTCACATACTAATCTTTCTTGAAGATCACTCCAGGCAGTCTAGTTTCATTATGTTTATTATGACTGAAAGTGGGAAGTATTGTCCTTTACCTCAAAAAGCTAAAAAAAAAGGTTTGTTAAAAGTACTTCAGCTGCTGAAACATTGGTTCTTGTGTGGGTAAAGCAATAACATTGGATTCTATTTGTCAAATATTCTGAGGGAGATATTGCACAATTATCATAACTGAAAACAGTTTACTCATTGATTGGTGTGTAAATAATTATTCATTATGGATAAATGTATACTCCTTGAACAGTCTCAATGAGGAAATGCTGGGAAATTATTATGTTGGATTGAAACCAATGCTGGAGGGAAGGAAAATCTCTAAAATTACAATAAGTCGATTCAAATCATCACATTTTTGAAAGCTTAACAAAAATAAATGAAATACAGGGATCCCAGAGGAGAACCCTGTCACAGTGTAACCCTTTGCATATTGTGAAGTCTTTGGTTTTAAGCTGTTTTGAAATTTTGTTTGTGCATATTAACCAGAAGTTTTGCTTAAAGAGGGAGGAGAGAATTTGTTATTATGCTTAATTGTATGCAGGTTATTGCTATTAACTAGGGACTCTCTTGAACCTTCTCTCTCGTAATAAAAATGAGAGTTAATACATAGTATAAAACCGTAGATAAACGAGCAGAATTAAGCCATTCAGCCCATTGAGTCTGCTCCACTATTCAATCACGGCTGATATGTTTCTCAACCCCATTCTTCTATCTTATCCCCATAACCCTTGATCTTTTTAGTAATCAAAAACCTATCTATCTCTATCTTAAATATACTCAATGAATTGGCCTCAACAGCCCTCTGGGGCAATGAGTTTCACAGATTCATCACCCTCTGGCTGAAGAAGTTCCTCCTCATCTCGGTTCTAAAGAGTCATCCCTTCACTCTGAGGCTGTGCGCTTGGCTCCTAGTCTCTCCGACTGATGGAAACATCTTCTCCACATCCACTCTATCAGTATCACTCCTTTCAGTATCCTGTAACTTTCAGTCAGACCCCACCTCATTCTTCCAAACTCCGTCAAGTACTGATCCAGAGTCTTCAACCGCTCATCATTTGACAAGCCCTTCATCTCCGGGATCATTCTTGTAAACCTCCTCTGGACCCTCTCCAATGCCAACATATCTTTCTTTAGATAGAGGGTAAAGAACTGCTCACAATATTCCAAATGTGGTCTGACCAGACCCTTATACGGTCTCAGCAGTACATCTGTTGTGTGCTGCCCTTATGAAATGAATGCTAATATTGCATTGCCTTCCCTACCACCAACTGAACCCATACATTAACCTTAAGGCAATTCTAATCAGATTTCCAAAGCCTTTCCCCATTTAGAAAATAGCGTAAGTCTGTATTCTTCCTACCGAAATGTATAACCTCACACTTTGCCACATGGTATTCCATCTGCCACTTCTTTGCCCACTAACCTGGCATGTCCAAGTCTTTCTACAGCCTCCCCATTTCCTCAACACTACCTGTCCCTCCACCTCTCTTTGTGTCATCTGCAAACTGCTGGAATTTGAAACTTAATTAAACCATTAACTCCTATATTTTGTCTGAGCACTATATTGCAAGAAACTTGTCCTCTAAAATCATAAAATAGACATAACCTAAAACTGGGATTGTTGGATTTCGAGGTGTGCATTTGCACTGTGAACCTTGGTAAATAAACGTAGAAGTGTGTGAAAATTGGTTCCATTTTTATCCTTCACCAACTGGCTTTCTGGACTAAAACATAGACTTGCTGTTTAAGATGAAAACGATGAGGGATATGCATGAATTGGAGACATTTCGGAGGAGATTCACAAGGCTGACACCTGTGGATGAATAGTTTGTCTCATGAGCAAAGGATGTGCTGGTTGGGCCTATACTCATGGGAGGTTAGAAGAGTGAGAGGTGCTTGTATTGAAGGGGTTTGGCAGAGGTGGTGCTAAAAGGATGTTACCCCTTGTGGGAGAATTTAGAATGGAGGCACATAGTTTCAAAATAAGAGTTCTCTCATTTGTGATTGAGGTTAAGAGGAATTTCTTCTCTGAGAAGTCATTAATCTCTGGAATTTGCTACCCAGAGAGCAGTGAAGGCTGGCTCGGTATATTCAAGATTTTGACCTGCGAAGGAATCAAGAGGTAGGGTGGGCAAATAGAGAAGTAAAGTTAAGGCCACAATCACTTCAGCCAGGAGAGCAGGTTTGAGTTGTCAAGTGGCCAACTCCTGTACCGTACATTCTTGTGAGTCTGTACATACAGGGTGATGGTCATCGTTAACAGCCCTGTCTTCTGTTTCTAATCTCACCACAGATTGGCCCTTCGTCATCACCATGCTGCTGGCAAGCCTTAACAGCTGCTGTAACCCCTGGATCTACATGTTCTTCACTGGCCGGCTATTCCACGACCTGGTCCAGCAACTGCTGTGTTGCTGCTCTCTGAAGTTCAACAAACCTGAGCAGCCCAGCGAGCTGACCTGCAGCAAGAAAAGCAATTCCTCCACCCTCGCTATCAGCCTCAAGAGCTCAGGCAGCCAGAAGAGCCTTTCATTTCATCAGCAGCATGATCAGTAAAGCAAATCGCAGGCAACTGTGTCTGTGTGTGTGTGTCTGTGTGTGTGTGTGTGTGTGTGTGTATGTGTGTGTGTGTGTATGTGTGTGTGTCTGTGTGTGTCTGTGTGTGTGTCTGTGTTTGTGTGTGTGTCTGTGTGTGTGTGTGTGTGTATGTGTGTGTGTCTGTGTGTGTGTGTGTGTCTGTGTTTGTGTGTGTGTGTGTGTGTATGTGTGTGTGTCTGTGTGTGTGTGTGT
>NC_063347.1:58661281-58670934 GCF_021869965.1 Rhincodon typus | reverse complement strand
GATGCCAGTTGTCTGGTCTCCATCATTAACCAATCCTCTACCTGTGCTAATTTATTACCTTATTTATTTATGAACCATTTGTGTGGCACCTTAGAGTGCATTTTGGAAATCTAGGCAATAGATCCATAATGCCCCTTTGCCTACTCTATTTGTTGTGACATCAAAATGCTCTAATAAGTTGTCAAACAAACAGTTTCCTATTTGGAAACCATGCTGACCACGTGAGAACTAAATACATCATTAAGACTTCCATAATAATAGATTTCAGTACTTTTCCAATGACTCATATCAACCTAACAGGTCTGGAGTTTCCCGTTTTCTCTGTCTTCTTTCTTGGTTAGCAGTGTTACGTTTGCTACTTCCAATCTCCTGGGAATGATCTAGAATCTAGGAACTTTTGGAAAATCGTGGTCAACACATTCATCATCTTTGCAGCTCTCTCTTTTAGACCTTAGCCTGTTAGTGGTCAGGTCCTAGGGATTTGTTGAACTGTAGTCCCTCAAGTTTGTTCATTAATTTTACTCTGCAGATATTAATTATTTTAATTTCCTGACTTTTTAAACACCTAGGTTGCCTTTATTTCCAGTATTCAACCTGTGTGTTTACTGTGAAGACAGACAAAATATTTGTTCATATCTCTGCCATTTCCTCATTTTTCCCTGGACAATAGTTTCCCTTATATTGGCCCCAACAAAATCATCTATTTATATGGACTGGCAAAAAGGCGGTGTTTTAAAAAGGGGAAGTAAAATACAAGATACTATTATATCACCTGTACCACAAAGATATTCTTGCTGGTAAGAAGGGCTGATGGGAAGTGAGCTCTTTAGAATGACTGGTATCAACAGTACTGAGTACACAGTTATTTCAGTTTGTATGCAATCTCATATGTAGGCACCTTCCCCGACAATACCAGAATGGCCACAAAACTAATAAATCTGAAGCACTATTAAAATGCCACAGGATGTTGTTAATTGCTGTACTTGCAATTTTCAAAGAACTGCAATTATTCAGACTAACTATAGAATAACCAGAGTGTGGAAAGAGGCCATTCAGCCCACCAAGACTGTACTGACCCTCTGCGGAGCATCTCAACCCCCCACCCTATCCTCATAATCTTGCTTTTTCCACGGCTAATCAATGTAGGCTGGGCATCCCTAGTCACTACAGACAATTTAGCATGGCCAATCCACCTAACCTGCACATCTTCGGACTGTGGTAGGAAATTGGAGCACCCGGAGGAAACCCACGCAGATACAGGAAAAACATGCAAACGCCAAACAGACAGTTGCCCAAGACTGGAACTGAACCCAGGCCCCTGGCACTGTGAGACAGCAGTGCTAACCACTGAGCCAACGTGAACAAGTGAGTTATTCTGACAGATCTCAGAGGGCTAATTTAAATCCTACTAAACCAGCGGAAACTGGAGTTAAATGGCTCAATTCATTTTCCTGGGCCAAGACTGCAGTCTTGCCTCAGGCTATATTTTTTAACCAACTCTTTAGAATAGGCAAGAGGGATTACCCACTAAAGAGCAGAGCAGTACATTAAATATACTGATCAAACTCCAATATCAAGAGGGGCAAGTTCCTTTTATTCTTTACTTTCCCTTAAAGGCCAGGAGGAGGGCAACTTCTCTCTTTTGATCCAGCATGGAACTCTTGGGCACCTCCACACTTCATGGACCACGGTGGCTCAGTGATTAGCACTGCTACCTCACAGCGCCAGGGACCCAGGTTCAATTCCACCCTTGTGCAAACTCCACACAGACAGCCGCCCTTTCTCCCCGGGACTCTGTGGGTATCTTCCATGTGCTCCAGTTTCGACCCACTGTCCAAAGATGTGCAGGCTGGGTGGGTTAGCCATGGGAAATGCAGGGGTTACAGGGACAGGGGTGTGGGCCTGGGTGCCATGCTCTTTGGTGGGTTGGCGTGGACTCTATGGGCTGAATGGCCGGCTTCTACAACATAGGGATTCTACGATCCTGCAACTGTGAGACTCAGCCGATCCTGTTTTCCACCGCATTCCCAGCCACTTCTGACCGAATCGATTTCCAGGGATTGTTGCATCAGAACCAAAGTGACGGCTTGCAGTTGCACAGATTCTCACGTGGCCCTGCTTGTACTGTCCTCCGGGTTCACGTGGTAGACACACGGAGCCCAGTAGATAAAGTTGGACCTGATACTCTGGGAGTGTGAGGATAGTCTGCCTTGGCTTATACTCACTTGTCACCTACAGATTTGAAAAACCAACCCTTTCATCTCTGGCAGCAAACAGCAGTTCTGTTATTTCTTTTGCAACTTTTAAAACCAGCTGTTTAAAGTGACTGAGGAAAACATGTGATCATCAGATCCTTCTCGCGTCAAAATATTTTTAGACATTGTTAATATAGATGTATTAAAAAGCAAGCTACACACTGCTGAGCAAGATCATCACAGGAATCTATATTATTAGAAGGTGAAGAGACGTGCCTTCTTTAGCAGTTTTATGGCGTACTCGGTATTGAAGCGGTGACCCTTATAGACATGGCCAAATGTTCCTGAGCCAATCTTATACTTTTCGTTGAAATTATCAGTGGCTTCCTTCAGGTCCTGTAAGGACCAGATGCAGTTGAATGTAGCAGGATGGTTATTGGATTCCTGGAGATGTATGTTGCTGAATTCACCCTGAACAAACCAGATAGAACAAATTATAACATGAACAGGAATTGATATGGAGACACATACATGAAAATGTACAACTGGGTACCAGAGATATATTACCTTTCCAGCTAAGAACTAAGTGTTGCTCATATATGACATTGTTCCTTTCTGCATCATCAAAATAGGTGTATTCTGCCCTTTGGCGTGAATGAAAGGTTAAATAGTGGTAGTAGGTGGGCGTGGGGATGAAATTAAGAGAAAGGATTAGGAAAGTTGTTCTCAAGGATGAAAATGAATGGAAAAATCAAGTGCATGATTGCAGAAACGTTTGTACACAGAATCATGGAATGGTTATCGCACAGGAAAGAATAGTTTAGTTTGTGACGTCTGGACTGGCTTTCTGCAAAAGCTACGGGGCTAGTCCCACTCCCTCACCTTTCCTCCATAGATTTATGATGCTTCTCTCTGGATAATTATCCAATTTCTATTTGAAAATCAGAATTAAATCTATCTTCCCTATCTCTCTGCCAGCACTTCAATAAAAGGTGCTCAAACTAGTATTTTTTTGAAAAAAATCTCATCTCATCCTTGGCTCTAGTGCCATTCACTTTAAGTCAGTGTTCCCTGGTATCCAATCCTTCCACCAATGAGGAACAGCTCCCTCATTACTTCCCTATCCAGATCCACCATGACCTCCCCTGAGTGAAGGGGAGGTGTCGCAGAGGCCAACAGCTGGCAGCTTGTAATTGGTTCTACAAAGGGAAGAATCTGGTTGTTTTGAGAGTATCTGGTAAGTGGGGAGGCGATGGCCTAGTGGTATTATCACTTGACCTATTAATTCAGAGACCCAGATCATGCTCTGGGGACTGGGCTTCGAATCCTGCCACGGCAGATGGTGGAATTTGAATTCAATAAATATCTGGAATTAGGAATCTAATGATGACCATGAATCCATTGTCAATTGTTGAAAAAACCCATCTGGTTCACTAATGTCCTTTAGGGGAAAAAAACTGCCATCCTTACCTGGTCTGGTCTACATGTGACTGCAGACTCACAGCAATGTGGTTGACTATTAAGTGCCCTCTGGGCAATTAGAGATGGGCAATAAATGCTGCCTAGCCAGCGACATCCTCATCCCATAAATGAATAAAGGAAGTGTTAAAGTCCTATTCCTAAAATTTAAAATAGTACAGGAACTGGTGGTCGTGATAATTACATATTAAAAAATCAACAAATAAGTGATTGATAAAGTTAACTTGAAACAAATATTAATGTTGGCAGGAAGTTGCTGTGTCATGGTGTGGTATATGGGAGATTTTGGATGCCAATGTGATCAGCGCAAACACGTCTGCATTAGCAGCTCGAGCAACCTTGGCTCAGTGCTCATGAGTTGGAGGCCGAACTACAGACACTGGATATTTCCTGGATATTTTGCACCAGGAAGCTATCACTCACCTTTGGAGAAGATCTTCTGGTTTGGTCAGTGGTCAGGGAAAGGAGGATATGACCGAGAGTGAGGCAAGTAAGGGGCCCAAAGGGCAGGAGTCTTAGCTTCACCAATTTTTCCAAAGGTTTGAGAATCTTTCAGCTTGTCTGGATGAGCAAGAGCTACTGGGTGGATGAGCTAACTGACCATGGACTGGTGGTCCAGGAAGTCTTTCAACTAGGAACAGCAAAAACGAATGTAATGTTCAGAAGGAACAATAAAAGAGAGGCGTGTAGACATTGTTCTGTGCAGCTAAGGTTGCAAGTCCAGAAGGCTGTGTTACCTAACCAGTGCCAGGGTTAGGGACATTTGCCAAGGGGGTGGGGAGGAACTGGGAGTGCACAGATTCAATTGCTGTGCTCCTTGCAGATACCAACAACCCAGGTAGGACCAGGAAAGAGGTTCTGACTCAACAGTATGAGGAGCTAGGCACCAAATTGAAGAGCAGAACCCCAAAGATAACAATTCCAGTTCATAAAATTCCTGGCCATCCTTAATCATTTACACCTTTTTACACAAGGGCAGAAATTAAGAAGGCATTCAGCCTGTGTCAATGATGGGTCTTTAAGGACATTGTTCTCTTTTCCTCATATTCTTTTCCATTCTTCCTTCTTTATATATTTGACACTGAGTTAACTCAGTCAGCAACCTCTAATTAATTGCTTTCTGGTGAATTTCTGATCCTCAATAAATAGGACCCCAATATTACGATAATCAGTGGCAAACAGATGTAATACATTGGATGCCCAGTAATCTTTAATTATGGAAATGTTCAGCTGATATGTTTGAAATGCCAAATGCGCTGCTAATCTTACCATCTCGGGCACACCGTGTTTGTCACGGGGTGACTCTAAAGTAGAGCTCCAGAGACTTGAAGGAACAGATGGTCTAGGAAGTGAATCCTGTTGGTGCACTGCAGAGAATAAAGACAAAAGTCAGTCAGGAGAGATAAAAATGTATAAACAAAAACCCTGCAGTTCTACACTAGTCTCTTACATAACTTGCTCAGGGTACTCTGAACATCTTCAGTGTTGCACATGGGTAATGTTATGCATGGTATGCAAAGGCTTTTTTTTTTTTTTACAAGCGATAGGTGAAATAGGATCAGGTACAGATGTTTCTGGATAAAGTACAAACTCTTGTTATTACAGATTTTCAACAATATCTTTCTGTATGACACTAACCATTACATTTGTGCAAGATTTCTGAGTCTGATTGGAATTATTCCATTTGATATAATCCTATCAAAACTATCTTGCAGCTCAGAGAGTATTATATGTAACATGATCTGACCTGAAATATTAATTGTTATTACTGTACATCAACATACTAATGGGGCTGTACAGAACTAATTGTATAAATACTTTATGACCACAAGCCCATTCCTTTAATAACTGCCCCGGTTTTGTAATTACCATTGTTCAACAAATCTATGTTGTCTTCACAATTCAATACTGGATGAGTGGAAGGTAGAGGTGAGCAGAACATTTCAGACGTTTCTGGCAAGGGAACATGCAAGCTAGCAAGCTGTGTAATGAAAGAATCTGCAGGCTTCCCTGTTTTAAAAGAAAAGCTATTTTAGTAATAACACCATAATCATGTTGTAAAACAATGAAAAGAAATGGTAACACACCGACACTGATAGGCATTTTATTGCTCACTATCCACATGGCGCGTGGTTTAGAATAAAAGATTCTTTGACAGCATCTTGTAAACTTGAGATTTCCACTGCTTACACAGAAAAGGACAGCTCTGGAATGCCATCACCTGCAAGTTTCCTATAATTCACAACCATTCTAACTTGCTGTGAGCTGTTGCTGTTCCCTCACTGGTGCAGAGTTAAAATCCTTACCCAACAGCATTATAGGTACATTTGAACGTTGCAGATCATATGGTAGAAGCAGCAGCTCACCACCACCTCTGAAGGACATCCAGAAATGAGCAATAAATACTGGCCTTGCCAGTGACAAAGAAGAAAATCTAACATCTCGATGATATTTCAAGTATAAATCTATCAATTAGGAAATTGGTTTTCTACAGTAATTTCAATCACATATTACAGACAGTAACCAATGTTTACAAGATTCTGTACACTCATGCAAGACAAAGAATCAAAACCCTCCAGATTCAGGCTATGCTTCTCATAAAGCCAAATATTAAACGCGCAAGGAGCCTGAAATGGTGAAGCTTTGAAGAGGAGTGGAAATGTGTTCATGGTGTTTAGCTGAGGTTTCTCACCAGTATTACAGGAGCTGATCGGTAGAATCCCAGAGGAGATGCAGTGTTTCTTGATAAAGAACTCACATAAAGATCAACTGCCTGTTCAGTTTAAGTAAGGATTAAACTTACTCAAACTATCCAAATGGGGAAAGTGATGTGCATAAGGCTAATAATTGGTAGTAATTCCATAATCCGTCAAGATGGTTTACATCCCAACTATATTACCAAAATGGCTCTAAAATCCATATTCACTTGTAGGATTTGGGTGTCACTGGATGGTCAGCATTTATTGCCTGTCCCTAGTTGCCTTGATAATGTGGTATTGAGCTACCTACTTGAACTGCAGTCCATGAGCTGTAGGTTGAACCACAATGTTCTTAGGGAGGGAATACCAGGGCTTTGACCCAGCAACAGTGAACGAACAGCGACATATTTCCAAGTCAGGATGGTGAGTGGCTTGGAGGGGAACTTGTAGGTGGTGGTGTTCCCATGTATCTTCTGCCCTTGTCCTTCTAGATGGAAGTAGTTGTGGGTTGTGCAAAAGGGGATGTCTAAGGATTTTTGGTAAATATCTAGTTGAGTGAAAAATCTTATAAACCAGGGTTAAATTGTATGTTTTGATATTTTGACTTCAGACTACAGAGGGAATTGATTTATGAACATTCAACTTAAAAACACTATCCCATGCAGGAATGCATTAATATTAATTTTAGAGGTCTGACAAATGAATGTTCCCTCATACTTATAAGTGGCTATTTTATATTGTTCTGCATTACATTCCCACTTGCATTCAAATTGATTTGCAACGGACTCAAGAAGGGAACCCATTTGCAACTCAGGGACTGCCTGTATAGTGAAAGTGGTCATGAGGTTGTTGACTTGATTGCCGAGCTGGCTTGTTTTGGTTCAAACGTTTTGTCACCATGCTAGGTAACATCATCAGTGAGGCCTCCGATGAAGCGATGTTGTTCTACTCTGCTCGAAATTTATACTGTCCGGTCCATTATGGTGAGTAGTGTCATTTCCAACTTTTGTTCTGTATGGGTTTGTATATGGGGTCCAATTCTGTATGTTTGTTGATTGCATTACAGGTGGAGAACCACACCTCTATGTTTGGCTTGGGCTATTATGGTTACCTTGTCCCAGTTACACTGATGGTCTTCATTGTCTGAGTGTACCGATATTAAGGAGAGTTCGTCATGCCGTTTTGCTGCTAGCTGATGTTCGTGTATTCTGATGGCTAGTTTCCTTCCTGTCTGTCCGATGTAATGTTTGTGGCTGTTGTTGCATGGTATTTTGTAAACTACGTTGATTCTGCACGCTCAGCAAGCAAGTCAACAACCTCACCCATCACCCGAGCTACAGATGTTTGCTAAAACCTGAAAGTGGTTATGTCACCTAGTCTGAAGTCTACCTGACAACAGGCCTGGTGATGTGGCTATTACACAAAAGAGAGGCCCAGGTTTTTTTCTCTGGGGAGGTGTACGGTATTTGTACTTGGAGACAGTTGCAGCTAGATCTTTACAGTGGTTAGATTGTTTGTTTGTTTCTATAGTCCCAGAAAGGTGTTGATAAATTATTCATTTATTCTAAAATTAGAATAGAGTTGAGTCTTAAGAATAGCTAATACATTTCTGAACAGGTCGATTAGATTAAAAAAAACTTGAGGAAAGTTAATTGGTTATTCAGTATTGTCTAAATCTACATGGCTGGGCTCTTATGGTGCAGTGGTAGTGTCCCCAGAAGGTGTGGGTCTAAGTCATGCTTGCTCCAGAAGTGAGTCAGAACACTCCTGAACAGGTTGATTTAAAAAAAAAGTATTTCTAAAAGGATAAAGGCCCACATGATTCACATTGCCATGGTAATGGGCTTTGAGGGGGAAAGTGCATCTCAGATAACCTTGAAAACTCACAGACAGAGGTAATCTGCTAGGATCCGGAAGAGAAAGAACAGTTGGATGTCACTCTCTAAGGTCCACTATGCAGGCGTGCAAATGGAAGCTAATATTCTGATTGAAAAGACCAAATTCAGAAAGATTTCTCACTTGGCTGGACAAGTTGTTTAGCTTGCACTATAGAGAGCAAGAGTACCTCCACGAAAATCTTTTACCGTAAAAGACTGTTCTGCCTTGCACAAATCATGTTTAGTCAATAGAAATACCAATTTGTTTCAGTACAAGCATAAGAAATGCAAAATCTTTCCATCATCCTTTCAGGAACTAGCTGGTAATTCAAATTCCTTTTCAAAAATGGAGTAGCAATCTCTGCAGAGAGGATCATATGTGTACATAAACTGCAAACTGGTTGTCTGGTTCAACAAACCTCAGAGTATTAATAAGGCAGATTAAATGAGGATATGAAAGTGCTCAATGCTAACTAAAAAGTAAAGATATTTTTGAGTGATGTGCCTTGGACAAAAGGGTAACTGATGGATGTATGGTACTTAGCAGGGCGGCATGGTGGCTCAGTGGTTAGCACTGCAGCCTCACAGCACCAGGGACCCAGATTTGATTCCCGCCTCGGGCGACTGTCTGTGTAGAGTTTGCACGTTCTCCCCGTGTCTGTATGACTTTCCTCCAGGTGCTCCTGTTTCCTCCCACAGTCCAAAGATGTGCAGGCTAGGTGGATTGGTCATGCTAAATTGCCTACAGTGTCCAGGGATGTATAGGTTAAGTGAGTTAGCCATGGGAAATGCAGGGTTATAGGGTAGGGAGTCTGTGTGGGGATGCTCTTTAGTGAGTGGGTGAGGACTTGTTGGGCCAAATGGTCTGTTTCTACACTGTAGGGATTCTATTCTACTCTAGATTTCCAGAAGGGATTTGATAAGGTGCCACATTGTAGAAAATAAAAGTTCATGGTGTGGTGGTATCAAATTAGTATGGATGGAAGATGGATTAGCAAACAGAAAACAGACTTAAATAGGTCATTGGAAAGATGTAATGAATAGTGTGCCACATTGATTAGTCCTTGGCCTCAACTTTTTACAATTTACACAAATGACTTGGATGAAGATATAAATTGATACAACATCTACCAAAAAAATTCAACTCTTTTGTCTGGTAGATGGTCAACAATCATGTCTTGTTTAATGGATACTCCTCTTCCTTTTAATCTATTTTGGAATGGTTATGGACATTGCTAACAGTGTACAAAGTTTGAGATTTAACCCAAAGAAAAGAGGAAGTGTAAAATATAATAAGTAAAGGCAAAATACTGCAGATGCTGGAAATCCAAAACAAAAACACACTGATAATTAGAAACAACAAGGTGCAGGGCTGGATGAACACAGCAGGCCAAGCAGCATCA
>NC_063347.1:58646894-58661181 GCF_021869965.1 Rhincodon typus | reverse complement strand
TGATGCTGCTTGGCCTGCTGTGTTCATCCAGCCCTGCACCTTGTTGTCTCGGATTCTCCAGCATCTGCAGTTCCTACTATCTCTCACACTGATAATTAGTCTGTTGGTGTTTCCTTTGATGTCTGTGTTCCAATCATTGGTGAGTTCTTTCTGGCAAGTGGAAGAAATAAGTAGACCTCTACACAGTGATGATGATTCGATTCACTTCTACAAGGTAAATCCAAGGTCCACATTTTGGGACTTAAACTACAAGATCAATCCCTCTAATTCTCTGCCTTCTCCCCTACTTATCCAGAAAATGCTGACACATATCTGTAGGTGTTGGCACAGCTCTGTTGGATAGTATTTTTATCGACAAGAACTGGCGATTGGATCCAATGAGTCTAAGTCTTAGTTGTGCTCGATACAAGTAGTTGAGGCATCTATTTAAGGGGAAGCTAGACAAATGTATGAGAGAGGAAAGCAATAGGAAGATTTTGTTGATAGTGTTAGATGAACAAAGGTGGAAGGAGGTTTGAATATAGCATAATAACCGACAGTACCTGATGGCATTATCTTAACTCTAAGGGATAGATTGCCAGGACATACACCCATATCTGACCCTTGGGCTGCAAGGATGCAAGAGAACTTAGATACATACCTTAAAGTGCACAATGCTGACCACCAAAACACAAAACAGAGGTGTTATTTATTCTGCAGTCCCACATCTTAAGTTTGAAAATTCATCAAAGAGTATACATGCATCTAAGATTTGCTGCAAATCACCTGTTTCTGTGTGTCAAGAAGTATATAACAGAGCAGTTCCAGCATCTTCAAAAACGTACACTCCTAAGTGTTGACCTTTCCAGCATAAGGTAAGAACAAAGACTTAGAGGAAATGATCTTTTCGTTTAACCTCATTGTGGATTTTGATTTTGCTTTGTCAAACTCAACCATACCTTCTTCACAATAAAGAATTCAACTTATTTCTTCTGGTTGTCAGAATTAGAGTTCAACGATCAGTGAAACTAACAAACCAAAAGAAACACAATAGACCATTTATCGGTCCTAATGTTATATGTTTTACGTATCCTTTTCTGTCCCCCCATTAACAGTATACTGAGCTTGAGGTTTAACATAACTTCAACAGCAATACCAAAATAGATTAAAAGGAAGAGGAGTACCCAACAAACAGGATGTGGTCCGTGACTATCCCTCAAACGAACAGCGATTGAATTTTTGCAGGAAATTTTAGATAAAGGTATACTTTTTTGATGAATTTTCAAACTCAAGATGTGGGACTGCAGAATGATTGTATGCAATGGAAACTATAGGCTGGTTAGCCTGACCTCAGTCATTGGTAAAGTTTTAGAGTCCATTATTAAGGATGAAATTGCAAAGTACTTGAAAGTGCATTGTAAAAATGGTGCGGAGTCAGCATAGTTTTATCAAGGGGAAGTCATGCTGACAAATCTGTTAGAATTCTTTGAGGTAATGAGCAGGTTAGACAAAGGAGAGCCATTGGACATGATCTATTTGGATTTCCAGAAGGCCTTTGACAAGGTAATGCAGAGGAGACTGCTAAATAAGATAAGAGCCTAATGTGGTATGGGCAAGGTACTGGCATGGATAGAGGATTGGTTTACTGGCAGAAGGCACAGCGTAGGGATAAAGGAGTCTTTTTCAGGATGGCAGCTGCAGAGTTCCGCAGAGGTCAATGTTGGGACCACAACTATTCACCTTAAACATTAATGATCTAGACAAAAGGAACTGAGGACATTGTTGCTAAGTTTGGAGATGACACAAAGATGGGTGGAGGGACAGGTAGTGTTGAGGAAGCAGGGCGGCTGAAGGAGGACTTGGATAAGCTAGGAAAGTGGACGAAAATGTAACAGTTGGAATACAGTGTAGCAAGTGAGAGGTTATACAGTTTTGTAGGAAGAAGTATTATAGACTATTTTCTAAATAGGGGATAGCTTTGGAAATCTGAAACAAAAGGGACTTAGTAGACCTAGTTCAGAATTCTCTTAAAGTTAACATGCAGGTTCATTTGGCAGTTAGGAAGGCAAATGCAATGTTAGCATTCATTTCGGAGAGGGCTAGAATACAAGAGCAGGGATGTACTGCTGCATAAGGCTGTGGTCAGGTGGCATTTGGAAGTTTATGAATAGTCTCGGGCCCTATATCTAAGGAAAGATGTGCTGGCGTTGCAGGAGGTTTACAGGAATGATCCCGGGGATGATGTCATATATGGAGCAGTTGAGGACTCTGGGTCTGTACTTGATGGAATTTAAAAGGATAACGGGGTGGGGGATCTGATTGAAACGTACAGGACAGAGAGGCCTGCATCAAGTGGACATGGAGAAGATGTTTCTACTAGCAGGAGAGACTAGGACCCGAGGGCCACAGCGTCAGGAGAAAAGGACGACCTTTTAGAACTGAGATGAGAAGGAATTTCTTCAGCCAGCAGGTGGTGAATCTGTGGAACTCATTGCTGCAGAATGCTGATCAGGCCAAGATATTGAATGTATTTAAGACAGAGATAGGTTCTTGATTGGTAAGAAGATAAAGGGTTAGAGATCTTTGTAAATTCCTAAATCAGTGAATTTAAGCTTTCAACGTGATCCCCTAAGACTTAATGTTACGTTCTTAAACAGGCCACAAAGGCAATATTTGGACACTGAGGTACAGCACAGCTCAAGGTGAAGAGTGAAGCAACCTGTTACGCTTTTCAAATATCAGTCCTTAAACGGAGTTCCAGCAAAGCACTGTCTACAATGTCTGCCGAGTATTTTAATTTCCTTAATTAATTTTTAGTTAGGGAGCCAAGGGTCTAGTGAGAGGGCAAGATTGAAGGAAATCAGTAATGGTAAAAGAAAAGGATGCTCAGGAAATAAATGAGGTTAAAGACTGACAAATCACATTCCCGAGTACCAAGGGAAGTTGCTCTGTAAATGTTGGATATATTGGTGGTCATCTTCAAACATTCTATAGACTCTGGAGCAATTCCTACAGATTGGAGGGTGTCAAATGTAACCCTACTATGTAAAAAGGGAGGGAAAACACAGGATTAAAGACCAATTAACCCAACATCAGCAGCAGAGAAAATGCTAGAATCTAATTTCTAAAAAAAAGGGACATGATAATGGAAAATTTAGAAAGCATTCATGAGATTGGACAAAGCCAACATGGTCTACGAAAGGCAAATCACACAGAACAAACCTACTTGGAGTTTTTGAGGATGTAACCAGTAGAATAGATAACAGAGAACCTGTGAATGTGGGGTATATGGAATTTCAGACAGCTTTGGATAAAGTCCTTCATAAGGAGTTAGTGAACGAAGTTAAACCACATGGGATAAGAGGTAATACATTGGTGTGGATCAAGAATTGGTTGACAGACAGGAAACACAGAATGGCAATAAATGTGTACGTTTCTGAGTGGCAGGCAACACCAGAAAGATCAGTGCTGGGGCCCCAGCCATTCACTATATTTATAAATGACTAGGATGATGACAAAATTGGGTGGGATTGAGAGTTGTGAGAAAGAAGCTTCAATGTGATTTAGATAAGTTGAGTAAGTGGGCAAACATATAGCACATGGCAAAGAGGCTAAATGTGAAAATCTAAAAGTAGGGATGCCTGCTACAGTAACACAGGGCTTTTGGCGAGACCACACCTGGTGTAGCGTACGCAGTTTCGGTCTCCCCACCCAAGAAAGGATACACTGAGAAGAAGTGCAGCACAGGTTCACTAGGCTGAGATAGTAAGACTATCCTCCGAAGAAAGATCGGTTCGACTGGGCCTGTATTCACTCGAGTTTAGAAGGATAAGAGGCAGTCGGATTGAAATGTACAACTTCTAAAAGGGTTGGATGGACTAGATGCAGGGACTGCATTTTCCTTGGTTGGGGAGTCTAAAACCATGGGATTTAGTCTTAGGATATAGGGTAGACCATTAGGACTAAGATGAGGAAAAATGCATTCACTCAAAGGATAGTGAACTTGTGAAATTCTCTAATGCAGAAAGCTCAGTTGGCTGGATGGGTGGTTTGCAATGCAGTGTGATGCCAACAGCAGGGTTCAACTCCTGCACCAGCTGAGGTTACCATAAAGATCCCACCTCCTCAATCTCACCCTTTACAGGGGTCATGGTGACCTTCAGGTTAAACTCACCAGTAGTCATCTCTCTATTGAAAAAGCAACCCCATGGTCCTCTGAGACTATGGCATTGTACTTTGTTGGGTTTTTTTAGTTTAGGTGTATCATTCCCACTTCAGGAAGATGTTGTAAATGAGGGAGATCCTGGGTTCAAATCTTGGGTGAGCCCTTAAGTTCTATGAATTGTTCCTGTATTCACTGGTTAGGTGTTTTGAGAATGCTTGTGGTGCAATGGTAGTGTCTCTATCTCTGAGCCAGGAAGCCCATGTTCAAGTTCCACCTGCTCTAGAGGTGTTTCACTGCAATATTCTAGCCTCTGACCTGCTTTTGCAGCCACTATATCAATATGGCTAGTCCAGTTCAGTTCCTGGTCAATGATAATCCCCAGGATGTTAATAGTGGGGGATTCAGTGATGGTAACACCATTGAATGTCATGGGGCAATGGTTAGATTGTCTTTTATTGGTGATGGCCATTTCCTGGTATTTGTTCTATGGAAAGGATAAGCTTCCAGCATCAATATTAAGCAAATCAAATAATTGTGTCGGTCGCATGTAAAATAATCCTCCCTCAACTGTATTTTAGCGACATATCTCAGGAGGAACACAATTATTTTTCTCTTTCTGTCCACCAGTCACACTTTGAAGTGAGATTGACCCTAATTCAGTACTGAATTGACAATTTTACATCAAGAGCTCTGCCAGGAATTGGGCTTTGAGACGGCCCCAAACCAACTTCATCTGTGAACTCTACAGCTAACAGAGAAGAGACTGACCCAGTGGTCTGGGCTGGATTCAAGCTGAAGACTCATTGAAAGTAGTTTGTGCTGATAATGAGCATTCCGATGCCTTTTCTGAAGAAAAGTAAAACTATCGGAATGTCAAAAATTTCTATCTAGGAAGGGATATACTCACGTGACAGAATAACGTCGACTGCACGGTACAGCTGCATCTCATTCAGGATGTGTAGAAGCTGTTGAACTGTCGCCTGTCTCATTCCCCATGCCCACATCAGCTCTCTGGTCCGGCTGTTATTTCCTCCAAGTGATTCAATCTTTCTCAGTTCAGTCTGGTCAGTTATGATCCGAGAAGCTGAAATGTTTTAAAACGGGCAGTTTGAATACGTAAAAGCGGTTAAATCAGCTTCCTTCACTCACGTGGAGATTATGTGGAGAAATCTTTGGGAGGAGAGATAAGGAAAGCAAACACTCCATTGGGTAATGTCACACTCTTTACAGTGCAGCACTGGACAAGCTCCACTAAGCAGTGTTATAAAAACATATTGGAATTAAAGCATGAACAAACATATTTATGTGGGACCGTTCACAATCTCAAAATATCCTGAAGTGTTTTAAAGTTAGTGAAATATTATTGTAGTCACCGAATATGCTTCAACCATCCCTTTTGATGTGTTTCAGTTTAAAGCAACTTAGTGCTCATCTGCTGATCGCAGGCACCAGAGTCAGAGAACACTTTCACAAAATTAATCCCTCACACTTATACATGACAAAGCCATCAAATGCATATTCTACCTGCAATCAGATTGCAGTATATGAAAGATGCCACATAGGTGGTCTACACTGACGTATTAGCAAAAAGATCATTTACAAAATTGCGAGAATGACATAAGAAATGAGCCATTAGGCCCCTCAGACCTGTTCACCATTCAATAAGATCATGGTTGATCTGATTGCAAAGTACCCTTAACTTTATAATCTTGCCCCCCCACCCAAAGCCCAACATAACTGCACCCTGCAGTGGAGAATTCCGAAAAATAGCTATTCTGAGAGGACAATTCCCTCTGCATTCACATCTTAAACCTCCTTATTTTACACTTTGTTGAGAAACATTTTCTCAGCACCCACCCTGTTAAGCTGCCAAGTAAGACCAGAGTTTCAATATGATCAGCTCTCATTCTTCTAAACCCCAATGGAGTATAGGCCCAATCTGCTCAAACTTTCCTCCATAAGACAGCCCATTACTCCCAGGAAACTACCTAGTTAGCTTTCTCTGAATGATCTTCAGTGCAAATGTATCCTTCCTGAAGTTTTAAAAAAAAAATCAAATTTAACATGGTCTTCTAGGTATGGTTGCGCTAATGCCCTGCACAATCGTAAGCACAGATCCACAGAATCTCTACAGTGTGGAAACGCCATTCGGCCCAACAAGTCCACACCAATTTTCCAAACAGCATCCCAACCAGACTCACCACCCTACCCTATCCCCGTAAGCTTGTATTTCCTATGGGTAACCCACACATCCCTGGACACTATGGGCAATTTAGCATGGCCAATCCACCTAACCTGCTCATCTGTGGACTGTGGGAGGAAACCGTAGCACCCGGAGGAAACCCACGCAGACACGGGAGAATGCACAAACTCCACACAGACAGTTGCCCGAGGCTGGAATTGAACCCGAGTCCCTGGCATTGGGAGGCAGCAGTGCTAACCACTGAGTCACCGTGCTGTCCTACTTGATGGGTTGAAGAGTCTTTTTTTCCTGCTGCAGATCTCTATGACACTCAATCCCTCCATCGAAGACATTAATATAGATCATAAATGTGGAAGCTCCGCCACCAATTCCTGTGGCACCCCACTTGTACAATGACTAATTTACGCTATTTCCCATTTGGTAGCTAGTCCCCTATCCATGTTAATATGTTACTCAACACTGGGAACTCTTTTCTTGTGCAGTCATCTTTAGTGCTACCCGACTGACTATCTTTTGGAAATCCAAAAGCACTATGCATGATACCTGACTGGAAATTTGCTTGGTGGTGAATAACTGACAGAACTCAGCAGATTTTTGATTGGGCTATTTTCTTTATTGGAATGGTATTTTTGTGGCCCTTTTGCACAACTGCATCTTCACACTTGAGAGGCTTGACGGCTGGTTTATGATGCAAAGTGACGTCAACAGCGTGGGTTCAATTCTTGCATTGGCTCAGGTTATTATGAAGGATTCTCCTTCTCAGCCCCTTCGCTTGCCTGAGACGTGGTGACCCTCAGGTTAAACCACCACCATAAAGTACTAGGGATGTACAGCATGGAAACAGACCTTTCGGTCCAACTCATCCATGCAGACCAGGTATCCTAAATTAATCTGGTCCCATTTGCCAGCATTTAGCCCATATCCCTCTAAACCATCCCTATTCATATACCCATCCAGATGCCTTATAGATGTTGTAATTGTACCAGGCTCCATCACTTCCTCTGGCAGCTTATTCCATACACGCACCACCCTCTGCGTGAAAAAGTTCCCCCTCAGGACCCCTTTAAATCTTTCCCCTCTCACCTTAAACCAATGCCCTCTAGTTTTGACCTATCCTATCCTGGGGAAAAAGCCTTGACTATTCACTCTATCCATGCCCCTCATGATTTTATAACATCATCCTTCAGCCTCCGACACGCCAGGGAAAATAGCCCCAGCCTATTCAGCCTCTCCCTATAGCTCAAACCCGGCAACATCCTTGTAAATCTTTTCCGCACCCTTTCAAGTTTCACAACATCTTCCCAATAGCAGGGAGACCAGAATTGATTGCAGTATCCCAAAAGTGGCCTTTTCAATGTCCTATACAGCTACAACATGACTTCCCGACACCTCTATTCAGTGCACTGACCAATAAAGGCAAGCATACCAAATGCCTTCTTCACGACCCTGCCTACCTGTGACTCCACTTTCAAGGAACTATGAACCTGCACTCAAAAGGTCTCTTCGTTCGGCAATACCTCCCAGGACCTTATATTAAATAAGTCCTGCCCTGATTTGCCTTTCCAAAATGCAGCACCTCGCATTTATCTAAATTAAAGTATCTGCCACTCCTCAGCCCATCGGCCCATCTGAACAAGGTCCCATTGTACTCTGAATAACCTCTTGACTGTCCACTGCAACACCAATTTTGGTATCATCTGTAAACTTACTAGCTATACCTCCTATTCACATCCTAATCATTTACACAATAAACACTGATGCAAAATACTCATTTAGTATCTCACTCATCTCCTGCAGTTCCACACATGGGCTCCTTAAAGATCAGCAGGGTCGCCTTTCTCTCTCCCTTGTTACTCTTTTGTCCTTAACATATTTGTAGAGTCCCTTTGAATTCTCCTTAACCCTATTTGCCAAAGTTATCTCATGTCCCCTTGTTGCCCTCCTGAGTTCCCTTTTAAGTATACTCCTACTGCTCTTATACTCCTCTATTGACTCAATCCTTGCTGTCTATATCTGACACATGCTTCCTTCCTTTTCTTGACCAGAACCTCAACTTCTCTGGTCGTCCAGCATTTGCTACACCTACTAATCCTTGCACTTCACCTTAACTGGGAGGTACTGTCCCTGGACTCTCATTATCTCACTTTTGAAGGGCTCCCACTTTCCAGCCATTCCTTTGCCTGCAGATATCCACTGCCAATCAACTTTTCAAAGTTCCTGCCTAATACTGTCAAAATTGGCCCTCCTCCAATTTAGAACTTGAGAACCAGTTTTCTCTCTCTCTCTCCCTGTGAGGAAGGGTTGCTGTATGTGAGAGTTGCTGTGTTCCCTGCAACACAACTGTGGCTACTCTTCAGGAGTGCTTTATCAATGGCTCTGAGGAAGAGTCACCGGACCCAAAACGTTAACTCTGATCTTTTCTTCACAGATGCTGCCAGACCTGCTGAGCTTTTCCAGCAACTTCTGGTTTCTCTCTCTCTCTCTCTCTCTCTGAGAGAGCAGCCCTATGGCCCAGTAGGACTATGGTGACTATTATAGTAAGTGGAAACAACACTCTATGTAATGAAACCAGTCAGAAAATATTCAAGTAAACAAACCCAGCTCCACTGAAGTTAGGCTATCTCACTCAATCTAAGGAGAAGTGTTTCAGTTGGCAGTATAGCCTCATGTTGATTAATTTTCACATTGCTACCATATCTGATAATGATATTGAAGACATTATTAACCCACAACATTTTCCTTCCATGCAGATATTTGTGGCTTGTAAACATCCTCTGTTGTTATTCAAAAAAAAAGTTCAATATTTTGTCATCCACAGCTCAGTGGGTAGTACATTTGTCTGTGTGTCAGAAGGTTCTTGGCTCAATTCCCACTCTGGAGCCTGAATGCAAAGATCAAGCAAACGCACCTGTGCTGTACTGAGGGAGCTGTCAATCTACTGGAGGTATCAGGATTTCAGATGAATCAGTGAACCAAAGGCTCCATCTGCCCCCTCTGGTCAAAATTAAATGTGTGTCCTGGGGCAATACACACCTCACAACTCTCAAAATAAACCAGAATATTCAATCATCACCGCGTTGCTGTATGTGGGAGTTGCTGTGTTCCCTGCGACACAACTGTGACTACTCTTCAGGAGCGCTTTATTGACTGTCAATAACTGAGTCAGTGGCCCTGAAAGGACGCTACATAAATGCAGGTAACTTATTTTCTGTAAGACAGCAGTGAATAACTACACAACGATTTTAATGTAGGATCCTCAAGGTTTTGTAAATATGTACCATAAGCAGCTGGATTCAGCTGCTAACATTCTGGTTCATGAGCAATGAAACCATAGGTAGGCCTTTTTGCTTCCAGCTCCTTCTCAAATGGGACACTATCTTGAAAAAGTGATTGTCGTTTAGGAGGTGAAAATAAACCACCATTGATGTGATATCCTCAGACTGTAATAAGTTCCACAGTCAAACCAATTTCTGATTTTAAAAGTTTTTCCTGCATCAAATTGCTTTTAACTAGGGTCCACCTTACATTCATAAGCCTTTAGAGGGACATTCCCCACAAATGCAAACAACCTCTTCACATCTCTCTCATCAAACTGCTTCATGATTTTGCTACTCACCTCTTAGGCTTCCTTTCATTTTTCTGAAGTTCCTGCCTGTTCGTTCTTTACAACAGTTATAATCGCATGTTATGCTTGCAAATCTTGTTTACAACCTACCAAGTGTCTTCATATCTGTTTTTAATCCAGAAATTATATTAATGCAAAGTGATCCAAGAACGTTTGATTCCAGTCAGCAAGAGGACATTGGTTAGGCCACTTTTGGAACACTGCATTCAATGTTGCTCTCCCTGTTATAGGAAAGATGTTGTTAAACTTGAAAGGGTTCAGAAAAGATTTACAAGGATGTTGCCAGGATTTGAGGGTTTGAGCTATAGGGAGAGTTAAACAGGCTGGGGCTTTTTTCCCCTGGAGCATTGGAGGCTGAGGAGTGACGTTGTAGAGGTTTATAAAATCATGAGGGCATGGATAGGGTGAATAACCAAAGTCTTTTTTCCCAGGGTAGGGGAATCCAAAACTAGAAGGCACAGGTTTAAGGTGAAGGGGGAAAGATTTGAAAGGGACCCGAGGGGTAATTTTTCCCACGCACGTGGTGCGTGTATGGAATGAGCTGCCGAAGGAAGTGGGGGAGGCTGGTACAATAACAATATTTAAAAGACATCTGGATGTGTACATGAATAGGAAGTGTTTAAGAGGGATATGGGCCAAATGCTGGCAAATGGAACTAGATTAATTTAGGATACCTGGTCAGCATGGATGAGTTGGACCGAATGGTCTGTTTCTGTGCTGTATGTCTCTGACTCTAACAGGGTCATCACTTCAGCTTTGTGCTTCACTATTCCAGCCAAACTTGACACAAACTGCAAGAACAGAAGAGCTGATTCCCAATCATTGGAACTCATGTGGTGGGCAAATTATTGGAGAGATTCTGAGAGATAGTATTAATGATTATTTGGAAAAGCACAGTTTGATTAGAAATAGTCAGCATGGCTTTGTGAGGGGCAGGTCATGCCTCACAAGCTTTATTGAATTCTTTGAGGATGTGACAAAACACATTGATGAAGGCAGAGCAGTGGATGTGGTGTTTACGGATTTTAACAAGGCATCTGATAAGGTTCCCCATGGTAGGCTCATTCAGAAAGTAAGGAGGCATGGGATTCAGGGAAGTTTGGCTGTCTGGATACAAAACTGGTTGTCCAATAGAAGACAGAGGGTGGTAGTAGATGGAAAGTATTCAGCCTGGAGCTCGGTGACCAGTGGTGTTCCGCAGGGATCTGTTCTGGGATCTCTGCTCTTTGTGATCTTAAAATGACTTGGATGAGGAAGTGGAAGGCTGGGTTAGTAAGTTTGCCGATGACATGAAGATGGTGGAGTTGTGGACAGCGTGGAGGGCTGTTGTAGGTTGCAATGGGGACATTGACAGGATGCAGAGCTGGGCAAAGAAGTGGCAGATGGAATTCAACCCAGAAAAGTGTGAAGTGATTCATTTTGGAAGGTTGAATTTGAATACAGAATACAGAGTTAATAGTAGGATTCTTGGCACTGTGGAGGAACAGAGGGATCTTGGGATCCACATCCATAGATTCCCTCAAAGTTGCTACCAAGTTGATAGGGTTTAAAGAAGGCATATGGTGCGTTGGCTTTCATTCACAGGGGAATTGAGTTTAAGAGCCACAAAGTTATGCTGCAGCTCTATAAAACCCTGTTTTAGACCACACTTGGAATATTGTGTTCAGTTCTGGTCGCCTCATTATAGGAAAGATGTGGAAGCTTTAGAGAGGGTGCAGACGAGATTTACCAGGATGCTGCCTGGACTGGAGGGCAGGCCTTATGAGGAAAGATTGAGGGAACTAGGGCTTTTCTCATTGGAGCAAAGAAGGATGAGAGGTGACTTGATAGAGGTGTACAAGAGGATGAGAGGCATAGACAGAGTGGATAGCCAGAGACTTTTTCCCAGGGGGGAAAATGACTGTTATGAGGGGGCATAATTTTAAGGTGATTGGAGGAAGATATAGGGGAGATGTATAAGGTAGGTTCTTCACACAGAAAGTGGTGGGCGTGTGGAATGCGCTGCCGGCAGTGGTAGTGGAGTCAGAAACTTTAGAGACTTTTAAGTGACTCTTGGATAGGCACATGGAGGATAGTAAAATGTAGGGTATGCAGGGTAGTTTGATCTTAGTAGGATAATAGGTCTGCTCAACATCGTGGGCCGAAGGGCCTTTATCTTGCTGTACTGTTCTATGTTCTCTACTCCCCATGTCTCCTAAAGGCATAGCTTTTTTTTAAAATAAGTCTAGATAGTGAACGCCCATATATTTAAATAGGTGTGACAGTCAAGGATTACTTCTTTCACTAAAATAGCTACACACAGGGGTGATGATACCAGATAGTAACCTGGTCTGATTATCCAACACACCCCTAGGCTACAGATTTTCAGGAAGGGGGTGGAAATTGTGAACAGAATACAAATTTGGGCACAAAAGGCCAAAAAAAACGGTTAGTGAAAATGCCTGATGTCTTTACTTCCAAATACAGAAGGCACATGGGTGGTTTCTACACGCAAAAAAAAATTGCCGGTCCTGTTACTTTAAGAAGAGCTCGTCAGGGTCCCAGCTTAATGGTGGTGAGATAGTACTTCAAAAAAAAACCCAAAGATATCGAGTGGTCAATCAAATAAGATTTATTTAATACCATCAATTTGATAATTAATTTTTTCTGAATGGGCATTCAAGGGGAAAATTACATCGATCTGGACTATCCTACACAACAGACTTTCAATTTCATAAAGGAAGCTATTTCACTCTGTTGCAATCTTTGCTGTAACTCATAAGTGAGTAGTAAGACAAATTGGAGAACAAGAGAAAGAGACACGTCATGGAGATATCAATACAAGTGTCAATGCTCAAGATTATGACCCTGCGGGAAGGTGATAATGATCTGATAGGTCTGGTCTCGACATTGACCACGGGCAGCAAAAGAGAAAATAGAACCCATGAAAGGGATGAGAACAAGAGGGCAGAGATTTTCAAAAGCAGTAAGTGTGACACAAGGAAACCTTTTCTCACAAGGTAGAAGGTATCCCTTACTTCTGAACACAAATCATCTCGCAATGAAGGTCGATATACCATTACATTCCTATTTGTTTACTGCATGTGCCTGTGTACTTCCATTGCCTAGTGTATAGGGATGTCAGGATCCCTTTGTACATCCACATTTCCCAGTATATCACAACGTAAAATAATACTCTTCGTGTGTCTCACACCAAAGCATATAACTTCGCATTTAGCCACGTTTTTATTGCATCTGCCATGCCTTCATGCACTCACTCATTTTGTGTGCTGCCCATTTTGTATCATCACCAATCATGGAAGTGTTGCTTCTGGATCCATCATCCAAGTCATTTTTGTATATTGCGAATTGCTGGGGCCCAAACACTGAACCTTGCAGTACCCCACTAATCTCTGCTACTCAAAGAGACCCATTTATTCCCCATTTCCTGTCAGTCAACCAATTTTCACTCCACGCCAATATATTGCTCCCTATCCCATGTGTTCTAACTTTACCCATTTACCTTTTTTTGGAGGGACCTTATCAAAAACGTTCTGAAATTACGAATGCACCGCATCACTGGTTCTACTGGTTACGTCCTCAAAATCCCCAATAGATTTGTTAAGCACGATTGGCCAAATGGTATCCACAAAAATCACAATTATTGTGGTACAGATAATGTACAGAGTAGCCTTTCACTTGAATAACAGAGCAACAAATGATGTCTGTATAGCACAGTGACCAGTAAGGGGATCAAGGGTTACAGGGAGATTGGAGTTCAGAAACATATCAGCAAGGGCAGCCCGGTGGCTCAGTGGTTAGCGGGGGTTGGGGGGAGGTGTTGGAAAACAAGGATGAGAATGTTAAAAATCAAGATGGGTCAGCAAACAGGGAGTGGTTTTACTGTGAATTAAAGCAGCATCAAAACTTGAGTGACCACAAGTTTAGGGAGGACAATACATTGGAGACCAGCTACGAGTGCACAGGAATAGTGAAGTCTAGAGGTAACAAAGGCAAGATTAAGGATTTCGTCAGATGGGCTGAGGCTCGGAGGAAGTCGGATATCATTCCAGAGGCCGGAATGGACGGTCTCGGAGATGACACACGTATGAAGTTTTGAAGCTCATCACAGCATGAAATGAGACACCAAGGTTGCAAAGAGACTGGCTTACTCTCAGACTGTCGTCGGGGAGAGGGATGGTTGTTAAAGTTTAAAAATTAAAATTTAATTACAAATTAATTCACAACAGCGTAAAATGCCATTGATGCAACTTTATTAAGTAACAGTTTGCCACAATTTCTCAATGCTTGACGTGCGGTTAGTCACATCACATCC
>NC_063347.1:58640360-58646794 GCF_021869965.1 Rhincodon typus | reverse complement strand
TAATTAAATAAAACTCTTCCATAGTCTGAGCAGGGATGTCTAACACGAAGTACGGTGAAGGCATGTTAGGTGCAAAATAGCAGCTCGGCTCCTCTTTCTTTCTGTCTCTCACACACGCCTTGAGATTCACTGCTCTGCTACACACACACACAGAGCCCAGTATGTTCTGAAGTCGGGAAACTTCCAATTTTTTCTCTCTGCTTTGCGTCACACGGAGGAAATGGGGAAGTTGAGACGAGCCCGTGACAGAAAAAAAAAACAATGAACGGGACTCGAAAAAAATTACCCAACGCCAGTCGCTCGCTCACACACGCTCATTCTGTGACTCACACACACATTTCCACTGTCGACCCCTCACCATCTCTAGAACATGACCTAATGAGGATGCTTGATATTCACAGTCGGCGAGTTTGATTACTTTAACAAAAATAACTGACTTAGTAATCACGAAGCACAAGGCAGTGACACCCCTGGCGGGTTTGAAGGAACACACTGGTCCACAAATGGATGACTTTTTATTTTCGGAGCATAAAAGTAGCTTTTATTTGCATTTGAGACTTAACGTTCCATTATGTTCTGCAGAAGAGTCACTGCACTGGAAACGCTAACTCTGCTCTCTTAATACAGCGTGGAGCTGGAGGGACACAGCGGGTCGGGCAGCATCAGAGGTACCGGAAAGCCAAAGTTTCGGGTTTACACCCTTCACCAGGACTGCTTTCTCTCTCTCTCTCTCTCGCCACGGATGCTGCCAGACCTGCTGAGTTTCTCCACTGGTTTTTTCTTTTTGTTTCACCATTAACACGTTAGTTCCAGTCTCCGTTAGAGAGGCTGCCTCTTGTTGAAGTATTTGTTATATAAACAAAAGACTGTAGACAGTCCTCTCTCAAATCAACTCAAGCCACTTCAATTAATTCCTAGATTAAAACAGGAAGTAGTTTTGAATGCTATCCAGCTTTTATCACTCCCCGAGGAGCTAAGGAGTTCTAGATTGAATGCAAAATGTTTTCTTACAAACGTCGTCTGCTTTGTTGATTCTAGTGTTTCAGAAACATGTCCTTGACCAGTGTAGTCCAATCCTGGGCTGTCATCAACAACAAACTGGAATTATTTTTTTAAAAATTGCTGATAATCTGAACGACCACCATGTCTTAACCCAGGTCTCCTGTCTCAGAGATATGGGCACTACCATTGCAGCCCAAGATCCCTCTGTTCAATAGGCAGCCTGCAACCAAAATTACATGTTACACAAGATTATCTGATCATTCAGCCATGGCTGTTTGTGGCAGGTTTTTGCAAATAGGGGCTGTTAACTTGGGAAGTTGAAGGTATTGTTTTCAGTCCTGCTCCAAACTCTGTTTCAACACTGCAGCCTCTGTCCCTCTCCCTGGCAATAGTCTGCGATTAAACTAGGCTATAAATCTGGCATCACCTTGATCCTAAGCTGAGCATCTGACTCATTTGAAAGCCCACCTTCACTCAGATACCAATTTCTACCCCTGTAGCATTGCCTGACTTCATTCCTACCTCAACGCATCTGCTGAAACCCCCTTGTTACCTCCAGCCTCAACTATTGCAGTATAAATAGCAACTAGTACAAAACTACCAATTTATGGGGGAAACCACCATTTATACTGTGTGGGAAGAAAGTGCTGATTGATTTTCACATGGACTCTACTTGGTAGAGGCATTGTCATACATTGTGCACCAGTTAATGATGATTGACAGTTAACTACCAGGCTTTGTTTGAATTTTAAATGAGGCAGGTTGACTCTGATTAGTCAAAGCATTGCCCTGAGAAACGAAACAGCAAATGGCTGTCATCTATTCAGTTAAAAGGTGCTGTCAGTTTTGATCCTTAAGAGTGCTGGTCTACCTCAGATTATCCTGGAAGTGTAAGGTACTTGAGCAACAGGTGAAGCTATCTATTTTACAGTACTATTGTGCAGTAACAACATGAGTACTATTTGCCACTAACAGGATGCTGCCTACCAAGCCAATAATTTGTTTTGTTTATAACACAGTGTGATAATGAGGCATATGAATTTCCAATACTGGTGTGCTGCCAACTATGCAGGCTTTATGACAGAAGGACTGGTGGATTATATCAGACAGCATATCCAATTATGGCATAATGAAGGGCATGGTCAAGGTGGATAGAAAGTAAGTGTTCCTCTTAGTTGAAGAGTCAATAATGAGGAGGCATGATTTTACAGTGAAAGTCAGGAAGTTTAGAGGGGATTTGAGGAAATTGTTTTCCACCTGGAGGATGGTGGGAATCTGGAATGCACTGCCTGGGAGGATAGTTCAGGTGGAAAACCTTACAATCTTTAGCAAGTGCTTGGAATGAGCACTTTGAAATGTCCTAACATTCAAGCCATTGGCCAAGTATTAGAAGATGGATCTAATGTAGAGTCATACAGCACGGAAGCAGACCCTTCTGTCCAACCAGTCCATGCCAAACATAATCCCAAACTAAACTAGTGCCACCTGCCTGCTCCTGACCCATATCCCTTCAAACCTTTCCTATTCATGTACTAATTCAAATGCCTTTTAAACATTATCATTGTGCCCACATCCTTGAGGGGTGACCTTATAGAGGTTTATAAAATCATGATGGGCATGGATAGGGTAAATAGGCAAGGTCTCTTCCCTGGGTAGGGGAATTCAAATCCAGAGGGCATAGGTTTAAGGTGATATGGGAAAGATTTAAAAGGGACCTAAGGGGCAACTTTTTTACACAGAGGGTGCTGCGCGTACGGAATGAGCTGCTAGAGGAAGTGGTGAAGGCTGGTACAATTACAACATTTAAAAGGCATCTGGATGGGTATATGAATAGGAAGGGTTTAAAAGGATATGGGCCGAGTGCTAGTAAATGGGATTAGATTTATATAGGACATCTGGCTGGCATGGACAAGTTGGACCAAAGTGTCTGTTTCCGTGTTATATATCTCTACGACTCTATGACTTCCTCAGGAAGTTCATTCCACACACGAACCATCCTTTGTGTAAAAAAATTGTCTCTCATGCCTTTTTAAAATTTCTCTCCTGTTGTCTTAAAAATGTGTCCCTAGTCTTGAAATCCCCCATCCTAGGGAAAGGACAACAACCATTAACTCTATCCATACCCCTCATGATTTTATAAACTTCTATAAGGTCACCTGTCAACCTCCTACGCTCCAGTGAAAAGAAGTCCCAGCCTATCCAGCCTTTCTTTATAACTCAAACTTTCCATACACAGCCACATCCCGGTAAATCTCTTCTGAACCCTCTCCAGCTTAATAATGACCTTCCTGTAATTGGGCAACTAGAACCGGACACAGTACTCCAGAAGAGGCCTCACGAATGTCCTGTACAACCTCAACATGACTTCCTAACTTCTCTACTCAAAGGTCTGACCAATGAAGGCAAACATGCCAAACACCTTTTTAACCATTTAGATTTAGAGCAATTTTGTTTTTTCAGAGGCTGAAGAGCCTCTTCTACATTGTGCTGCGTGATGCTATGATTCTATGATCCCTACAACTATTTGCAAGACATAGGATGCAAAGCTGAACAACATATTGTCCAATTCTGATACTGTAAAGTTTGCTGGATAATCTTGAATGTGAAAAGAATTACACTGACTACCAATTCAGTTCCTTTTACCGTGTGGTGTGGTACTGGATACTACGTATAGTAATACTCAGAGCCCTGTTCCTTACAGACAGAAAGGACATGCACTGTGCCTGTCTCAACTCAACAAAATGGGTGACTGCCATTTGCCAGTTCATTTCTCATGGCAACATATTTACCAATCAGAGTCAACCCGTCTGGTTTAAAATCTGATTTATTGTTGCCGCATGTACTGAGATACAGTGAAAAGTATTGTTTTGTGTGCTGTACAGGCAGATTGTACCATACAAAGTGCATCAGGGTGGCTGAACAAATTGCAGAATACAGAGTTACAGAAATAGAGAAGGTACAGAGAGACAGAGAGATCAGAGTTAATATTTGAGAGGTCTGTTCAAAAGTCTGGTAGTTAACTGTCAGTTATCATTATCTGGTGCAATCTCAATGGCACAGCCTCTACCAATCAGAGTCCACGGAGTCCATGGAATCAGCAGTCTCTTCTCATTCAGCATAAATATTCGTTTACTCCCTTAAATTTGTATTCTTGCAAATTGTCCTGTGCTCCTCCAATTTGGGCCTTTTATGCATCCTTATTTTTAATTCCAACAATATTGTTTGCTGTGCCTACAGTTGTCTCAGCCCTAAGCTCTGGAATATCCTCTCAAAACCTCTCTGCTTCTTGACCTCATTTTCCTTTATGTTGAGACCTTCAGCATATTGTGTTTATTTTTCTCATTTTTGGTTGGAACTGTGAATTGAAGACAACCTTTGGATTGTGAGCAGCAGCTTGGTTAAAACAAAATTTATTAAACTGATATTTGTACATGGAATCTGGCCTGGGAAGTTAATTGCAGGTTGATTATTGTAGACATGTTGGTTCCAGATTTGTATTATGCTCAAAGATTGGCAAATGTTTGAATATTAAAAAACAGTCATCACAGGGATGCTGGTGCTGATCTGTTTAACAAAGACAATGTTGGAAAAAAACAGAAAAAGAAACCAAAGTTTGAACTAGTTTGAATTGTATTTTTAGACAGAAAGCTGCTGGAATAAGTTTTGGTCTGTCTCTAGTTATCCTCCCGTAATCAACTTATTGAAAGTTTGAAGAATAGAATCCCAGTTGTAAGAACTAAGTGAATATCCCTTGGATAGCTATTTACATTACCTTTAAGGTATATGATGGTCACTTGTCAGACATTAGGTTCAAACCAATAGTAAGTTCACAATACTGTTGGCTAGGTTAACTAAGCACCAGAAACATCGAATCAAGTCATATTGGACTTCCCTTGCGATTTGCATTGACTGGTGTCTTCAAAAATCAAACAAGATACAATCCAGTGTGTTTGTGATATTATGTATCATTAAAACTACTTAAGTCAATTCACCAGATGAATCTCTTCCATAGTTCTTAATTTATCCCTTAACTGTGTCTGTTTGTCTTTGGGTGAGTGGGGCTAGAATCAAAGAACGTTGGGTTTAAATCATAGACATTAATCAGATTATCTTATCACCTAGCTTTGGTCTTCTAAAATTACAGTATTAACAACAAATTGTTGATTTTTGTTTGAGCTGTAAACTTGGTGCCTGGTATCTGTTATTCTTAAAGTCGGCTTAGAATCAATGGGGACGATTTTGAATGTTTTAATTTTACTGTGTTGTGAATGCATGGATAGGAAGGCTGATTTGATTTGACTTGCTGTCCCCATGTATTTAAGACACTTCTTTAAACCTACCTCTTTGACCAAACTTGTGGATGTCTCCTTATCTGGGGTCGTATTCGTTTTATAATGTTCCGGTGAAATATCTTGGGACAGTTCATTGTGTTGAAGGTGCTCTTTAAATTTTGTTATTTTCCGATCAAATTTGTTGTATAAGGCAGTTAGTACTTCAAAGGGTTAACTGACGTCATGAAATAAGCTCAGCCCGTCAGGATACAAAGGACTGTTTGCTGGAGGAGCTATCCAGTGTGTTGCACTATTGTCTAAGTAGTGTTTGACTCTAAATAAAAATAAAACGTGCTGGAAAAACTTTGCAGGTCTGGCAGCATCTGTGGAGAGAGAAAACAGAACTAACACTTTGAGTCCAATATGACTTGATTCGATGTTTCTGGTGCTTAGTTAACCTAGCCAACAGTATTGTGAACTTACTATTGGGTTGAACCTAATGTCTGACAAGTGACTATTATATATCTTAAAGGTAACGTGAATAGCTATTAATAAAAATAGAATTAAACCTTTTCACCTATCTTCAGCCAAAACCTGTTATGGTCATCCTTCCTTATTTGGTATCAATAGCTTAGACTAATATCGATGAGAAAGATTGTTGACAGCATATCTACCCAAAGCATCCCAGATAGTTAGCTACACCATTTCAGTGAGGATTTACTGTAACCAAATGTAGGAATTGTCATAACACAATGTGGAGCTAGAGGAATACAGCAGTTCCTCCAGCTCCACACTGTGTTATCTCTGTCTCCAGCATTGACAGTTCTTACTACCTCTGTAGGAATTGCCATGTTGCTGTTTGTGGGAGCTTGCTGTGCACATATTAGCTGCTGCATTTTCTATATTCCAACAGTGGCTATGTTTAATAGCACTTCATTGGCTGGAAAACTGCTGGTGGATGGGAAAGGCGCAATATAAATGCAAGTCTTTCTTTTCCTATTGAGTAACTTTGTGCTGTTCTCTTGCAGTGTGCGGATACTGCCACCAGATGTCACTATTGTTTTAAAACAGAGGCCATTCTTTCTTCTCACCCATGTCCACAGTCTCACAGTGGTGGGCATCATTAATTGTCCTCCCATAGCCAGGCAGTACAAGCAGAAA
>NC_063347.1:58614860-58639860 GCF_021869965.1 Rhincodon typus | reverse complement strand
TCTCTAAGTTGTATCAATTAACCTTTTGGGTTAAGATGACAGTTCAATATCTTTATCATCAACATAAGCTTTTTATTTCCAAGTAGTTTACTGAGGTTTTGGGAACAGTGGAAGAAGTGCAGGCCTGTAAAAACAGGCCATTTATCTTCTCCATTTAGTGAGACCATGGCTGATCTGCAATCAAATTTCACATTTGCTCCATATTCCTTAATATCTTAGAATAACAAATATCTATTAATCTCAGATTTAAAATGTAATAATTGATCAATTCGAACAGTTATCTGTAGAAGACAGTCCTATACTTCTGGCCCCTGTTTGTAAAAATGTTTCCAAATTTCACTCCTGAAATATCTGGCTCTAGTTTCTAGACCATTCCTCCTGCCTTTTTTGACTAGCAGAAATAGTATTTCCTCTATCTATTTTTTTCCAATTAAATTCAATTTCTAAAATGCCATGGTGGATTAGTCTCAGACTGTGCATTACTAGAAAAGTAAATTATCCACAAATGCCAATGGAAGCAGTATATGTATGGAGGAAGAAAAGGATCATATCCCACAAATACATCTGGTACTTCTCCCTGAAGTGGTGGTGTTTGTACAATTAAGTGGCTTGGTAGGCTACTTCAGAGGTTGTAATACCTGACCATGCTGTGGTCACAAGTAACATGTAGGTCAATGTGGATAGGGTTCCTTTTCCTGAAGGATTTGTCAGCCCAGTTGATTTTTAAGACAATCTTACTCCTATAGCCGGCCCACTAATTGCAAGATTTATTAAATTCAATTTCTCAACATGCCATGGAATTTTAACTTTTAAGCTTTGGGCTGCTTATCCAGCACTATAACCACCATACTGCAACCACGGATCTCTGAATATCATCTGAATGTTCAAATTACAATCTCAAATTATAGACAGTTGACACTAATGTTATAAATAAGCACAGTGCTAATAATAAAAAAAACTTGCACTTGTATTATCGTGCACAACCTCAGAGTGGCCCAAGGCATTTTACAGCAATAAAACATACTTTGTAGTAAACACAGTAGGCAATTTGTACACAGCAAGGTTCTACAAACAGTAATTGTGACAGTGACCCAATAATCTATTGTATTGACATGGGTTGAGGGTTTCGATGTTGGTCAAGACACTGGGGAGAACGGTCATGTTCTCCTTTGGATAGTGTTGTGGGTTTTTTTTTAAATGTCTGTCTGCAAAGGCAGCTTTGGTTTAACATCTCACCTGAAGGTGGCACCTCTGATGGTGCAGCACTGGTGTGTCATCTTAGATTAGGTACTTAACAAATTGGACAGGAGTTGAGCTTGAACCCACAACAGAGCTGAGCTTTTCCAATAGTCACGTCAGTAAACATACTCCTAATACAGTAAACAGCCATGGAGATCTGAAGGGCACCAACAATCTGGGCAGATTGAGTTTGACAAGAAAAACACTGGCATTCCCGATGACAGTGATCCACTGCTTGAAGTTGTGGAATTGGGGTGACAGCATGAAGAAGTTGGCTGCTCTGTTCTTATTAGGTAAACGGTCCAACATTGTCTAAGGCCAATAAAAATAATAATAGGGGAAGAATACAGGCATCCAAGAAAGTGTATTCAAGAAGGAGCCATCACTTGAAAGGCCAGTACATTAGAACAAAAATCAAAACAGTTAAATTCAAAAGAAAGTATGTACAATGTGAAGATAAAGTACTGTAGATAGTCAGGACTTATACTCATCATCTCTATCTCAATGTGATTATAATCACACCACCCACTTTATACATATGGTTGTTATTTGTGAGGTGAAAGGAGTTAGTATTAACCTATAAGTGAAGGTTTTTATTACTCTGTGTATAAAAGGATTTTTGTTAAATAGGTAGGAAATCAAAGCATTAAATAAAACACTGGAACTGTTTTACTGATGAAAATATCCCCAACATCACGAAAGGATTATGTGTAACGTTGGCACAGTAAGATCACTGTAGTCTTACGATCATGGAGGATTCAAAGTAACCCAGCTCTGTAAATTGTAGACAGAGTTACAGACCCTCAGGAGTAAATTACAGGCTCGAGTTTCAATTGAGACATTAAATGGTTTATATGGCATATAAAATAACAGACCCCTGGGAAAACCCTATGGGTTGGAATTACAATCAAGGCGATTTAGGTTAGATCATGAACCACAGTTTTAAGATTAGATTACAATAGCCAGTTCCATCCAGGGGGCTTTTAAAAATATGTATACACATGTATTTCATTAATCCTGGGGGATACAGCAGCAAATGTGAAAGAAAAATACACGAGGAAAAAAAGGATCTAGTGCAAGAAAAAAAGGAAGTAAAAATTCACCAAAGACAGAAACTGAAGCAAAGATATGAGAGTAATTAAAATAAGGGATTCTCAGTGTACAGGGACAGCTATTTTATGTACATTTTAAATACCACCTCATAATACGAACAGGATAGTATCTCTTCAGAAATTCAGAACTTGCACACATTATTCATTCGGGTAACAGACCCGTCCAAAGCAAGAAACCATACCTTGTTGTCACCTCCAGAAACGGCTAAGATGTTCCCAGTGATGGACCAGCTGACGTGCCACACTACATCATTGAATTTGTGCAAGAGTTTGTGCGTCCATGTATTCCCAGCAGGGTCCTCACAAATCCAGATAAAAACTCTGCCATCCTGTGGAACCGGAGGTTAATCATTGAATCATACAACAACTTACATCTCTGTAGCACCTTCAATATAACAGAACACCTCCCAAAGCATTATTATGCAAAAACTGACATCAAGTTATGAAAGGAGATATTAGGTTAGACGAACTAAAGCTTGATTGAAGAGGAAGGTTTTAAGGCATTTCTTATTGAAGGGAAGAGAGGCAGAGACGTTGAGGAAGGGAATTCCAAGCTTTCGGGAATTGGCAGCTGAATGCACATATGCCAATGGCAGAGTGATTAAAAGTCAAGGATCTGTAGGAAGCCAGAAGCAGAGGAGCACAGACAATTTGTATGATGGGAGATTAAAGATATTGGGAAGGAAGGGTGAGGTGTTGAAGAATTTGGAAAAAAAAAGCTTTAAAATCAAATCATCATTTAAACAGGAGCCAAAGTGGATCAGTCATGGATGGTGGGTGAAGGGACTTGCTGCGATTCAGAACACAGGCAGCTTGTTAAAGTTTTGGATGGTCTCAAGTTTACAATAGGTGGCACATGGGAGGACAACCAGGTGTTCACGGAATAGTCATAACCAGAGTGAGCAAAGATATAGATTCCAGCAAAACAAGGTGACTGAATAAGCACATAATTCACCCCACTTCCCCACACACTCCCTGTACTCAGTGCATCAACCCACTATAACACGGTGAGTTTAAAAGAAAATATCTTTTTCCTTGTTAATCACACTGGTAGCAAAGAATGGTTTTACAATCTAAGATTTGATCATGCAAATTTAAATCAGCAAGGTGATCAGGGTTTTACTTCCCTGCTGGCAAGGTGAAGCATTATAGAATGAAAAACTCAGGTCTATGTCAGAAAAAAACAACACTGACATTTCACTCACTACACTTATAGTTCCCAACACAGCCTTTTTTAGCATATAGAGTCTGACATGGCGAGAATTTAATCTTAATTGAGGACTGTAGTTTTGAAATTGAAGGCTCCTTTGCCAGTAACTTCCAGACCTCTGCCACTGGGCAATCTGAGGGCCAGAGAGCTGTGGAACCCCACCACTTGCAAGTTCAAGCCTCACACACTATCCCTGATTTGCAACTATTAGGCTGCTGTTTCACTGTTGCTGGGTCAAAATCCTCAAACTCTGCTCCCAACAGCGCTGTGGGTGTACCTCCACCATAGCTGTTCCAACACCACCCCTCCATGGTAATTAAGGATGGGCAGTAAATGCTGGCCGAGCCAGAGACATCCACATTTCATGAAATAATTTTCAAAAATTAAAATAAAAAATCAGTTTCATCCATTCCTCTTTCTAACCTAAAACTACCAATAATGTTAGGAATTAGCTATATGTGGCAAAATGGGAACACAGATGTTGCTGATTCAGAAATGTTAAATTGGTAGTAGATATTCTCATCGTTCTCGTTGTCTCCACACTCATTGATTTGGTGTATGCATCCAGGGCCATGTGTGTATTTGACAGTCAAATAATATTAAAAGCAAAGTGAGAGTTTTTTTTAGTATTGATTACTTTACAAATTGATGTTTATTTAGTAAATATGCAGACACGGTGTATATTTACATGTTGTGTACAAGGCGTTTTGTACAAAGATTACTGTGTGTGGATAATCAGCTACTTGGATAACACAGCACTAATCTCCTTCTATCACACCAGCCTAGATAGCATACACAGATTGTTCTGCTGCCAAAACACTACTTGTTCTGTTGTGCAGGGCTTCTTCCCCATTGAAATAGTGTGTTGAACTATCTAACTTCTGCTGAGAAACACCCTAGGGGTATGACTTCTTAGCCCCCAACATTATGTGGTGAAAAGTTTCAGTGGAGTAGTAGATGGATAAATCGATACTCTCAGTGCAATTCCCTTCTCAAAAAAAGGATGCATTGCCATTGTGAAGCTTTCTGCATGATTTGTGATCTGAGGAGTGTGTGATGTGTTCTACCAGTAAAAAAAAAAGCAGCACAGAACTGCAAAAAGTTCCAATAATGTGCACTATGTGTTCAGTTTGTTCTGTCCCCCACATTCCTTCCCAAATAAAACACAGCAAGCCTCAAATCACTATGACCACTATAAATCCCCTGTCAGACTGCCTCATCCTTTGCTGAAGGTGCAGACTGCACAGATTCACTAGAGTCTGCTCATATATTCCTTATGCACAGTGCTTACCTGGGAGCAGCTGGCAATGGTGCTCGTGGGAAGTCCAATAGATGGAGCCCAGGCAACATCTCGAACCCAGTCGCTATGAGCTTCAAGCTTTTGATCCTCTTTCCACTGACCGTCCTCTTCTCTGCAGCAGACAAAACATTGTGTTTTAAATTTCAAAGGAGAAAGCGCAAATCAAAAGTGAAAATATTGCTGAATGCAATTTTCTCAATGAATTTGTGGAAGGTATAAAATAAATTTCATACAGTGCTTTTAAATTGTGCATTTGATATGGTGAAACATCCCAAGGTGCCTCACGTTATCGTAACTGTACAAAATTTAACAATGGGCCGAAGGAGGGAACAATTCAGACATAACCAGAAAATTAGTTAAAGGGATAAATTAACAATGGAGAGGTTAGGAATGGAATTCCAGAGTTTAGGGCCTAAACAGTTGAAGATACCACTATCAATGATGGGGTAAAGGACGCAGGAGAAGAGCTGGAAGCAACTCAAAATACCAACTAATGTTTTTTAACATCATGGACAAATACTCCACAAGACGACCATGGTCCAAAGTCTGACTTACATAAATAAAAGCTGAATTCTGTGGATGCTGGGAATCAGAAATAAAATGCTGGAGAAAATCAGCAGGTCTGGCAGCAGTTACGGAGCAAGAAACAGAGTTAACGTTTCAAGTCCGATTTGATTCTTGTTCAGACTCTTCCGCTGAAGAGTCATATTGGTCATCGTTACCAGACCCACTGAGTTTCTTCACCACTTTTTGATTTAATTTCCGACTCTCATATTTATTTACTGAAATTTCTGAGAGAGATGGTCATTCAAAAATGACATGGGACAACAGAAACAAACTTTAAACTCCAGAGGGAACCACCATCCAAAGTGAGCAGAATGAACACAACTTACTTCCATATTTTGACCAGATTGTCACAACCTCCCGACACGAATCGCTTGACATAATTTGGCTTCTGCCCTGAAGGTTGGTCCACAAGACTCCCGGGTATAACTGCTGGAGCCCAACTGACGGCATTGCAACCAATCTGTAAAGAGAGAAAGAAACCGTGTGAAACTGACATTGTCCGAAATTACGCATCCTCTTCCTGTCCAAAAACTTAATTCAAGCCCCAACATTGAAAAGCTAAACAAAATAAAAGCTTCACATAGTCACCCATAAGTGTAGGCTGAATGGATAATTCCCCCTATCAATATTCCTGGAGTCAGCCCTGCTATTGTCACTGACATTGACATTATGCATATTAAATATACTATCAGTCATCACATTTTGCAGCAAAAATAATCATACTGTTCTCAGAAAGTGCTGTGATCTTGGTCACATGCTTTGCTGTGGTCTTTAGAGTAATTAGTTTTTTACTGTAAAATGCATTGTTTGCTTTAAAATAGATAGTTTGAGGCCTGTCCTATCTATAAATCATGGACTGATGTCAGTGTTAATAGTCACTCCAAAAAAAATTGCTTCTTACCGTGTGCGCATTGCTGATTTTCTTCATTTCCCACTGACCGTCGCCCGAGTATGAAAGCACCGAGATTGCACCATCAGAACTACCACAGACAAGGATCAACCCGAACTCGTGAGGAGCCCAGCACAATGAGTTGACTGGAACAAGAAAACCATAACCTTTCAGTTGTATATCATGCTCCTTTAACTTTATAACATTGGCTTTTGTATGAGGTCAAAAGTATAAAGCATCCAGGTGGTCAACAAAGGAAAACAACTACTTGGATCTTGCTGAAAAAGGGCATATTTTGCTGAAGTTTTTCATTTTGAGCTCATTAGGACAATTCGTAAGCATATTAGTTTAAAGAGCAACAACACTTTTTGGACTGTATGAGCAGAGCACACTCATTGGATGACAAGGAGACTGTTTGGTACAGGTGTTGCCATGGAGAATTCATCAATTAGATGCTGAATTCAACAATTAGATAGTTGACTTCCAAACTTTTGCTTAAATCAGGCAGGTTAACTCTGATTGAGAGAGGCATTGTCCTGAAGAATGAACCAGAGAATGGCTGTTGCCAACTCTGTTCAGTTAAAATGGGTGTAGTGCATGTTGTTGACAAACAACAGGGGCCTGCAAACTAGTCTATGTAGCTACTAACATCAGGGATTAAGAGAAGAGTGCACAAGTTATTAATATTATCCAGTTGGCTCCAAGACTTGATTCCTGTCCTAACCCACACGATTTTCTGCCATGTTGTACTATCAATCAGAGTGACATAGGAATGAATATGCAGTTCTTCTTGCTTGTTAAACTATACAATTGGAATATGACTGATCAATGTGTAACCTCCATTTACTCACTTTGGCTCCTAAACTTTCAATACTCATCCATAACATTAAAAAAATCTATCAATCTCTTAAGGGCAAGATCAAAGTCCTTTTCAATTCCTGCCAGAAATTATTCCTTAACCATGGAGTCTGTAGCTGGTAACTTGAAGTTAAACCTGTCTATTTGCAACTGTGATGTTGATATGTGACCCAGAAGTAAGCCTATCCATGTTTCTGAAGAAGGGTCTAGGCCTGAAACGTCAGCCTTCCTGTTCCTCTGATGCTGCTTGGCCTGCTGTGTTCATCCAGCTCTACTCCTTGTTATCATTAAGATTGCCTAGTTCTACCACTGTTGCAGCACCTGACCTTGCCCTGCCTTAGCTCTTTTGCTATTGACACTCTCATCTATTCTTGTTACCTTTCAAGCCAACTATCCCAATGCATCACTGGTCAAACTCATTTCTTCTTCCCCCAAATTTAAGGTCCTCCAAAACTTTGCACTATTCACTGATGGCCATGTCCCTCTCGAATTCTGTAACCTCCTCCAGAGCTATGATGGAGGTATCTTCACTCCCCCAATTTGTGCTTCTGGTACATTTAATTTTACTTGCTCCACCGTTGGCAGGACTGGCTTCAAATACCATGACTCTTGTCTCTGGAATTTCCTTCCCAAACCTCCACTCCCTTTAGTCTTTTAATATGCTCCTTAAATCTATGCCTCAGACCAGGCTTTTAATCATCTAATTTCATTCCTCTACGGCCCATGTCTGAGCCATACTTCAAATTGTTCCCCTCTTTTCTGGGCTCTGCTTCAAGAGACTTTCAGATCATAGTCAGTAATAAGAGTGTTCCCTAATCCAGCCGAACAGTCAAGCAACAAATACTGCAATTACTCAGAGTGAAGCTCTGGTTGACTGCAAATAATTTACTGATGTTGTAAAGTGCCAATTGCTAAGACATTTGAAGCCAGACAGTGCTGGAAGATATTGCCCTGAAGCATCAACACTTCAGCTCCCAGATCCTTCATATCCATGCTGATTTCTGGACTTCAAATACACCACCAACCCCAAGCTATCCCCCTAAGTTACTTCCTTAAATATTATCCTTGGATCCACCGAGATCTGCAGCTGAGCTTTGAAAGCACCAAGCGCTGAGTCTGACTGTCAGCGACAGAGATTGCTTTGCCTTCACCTCTTTCATGGAGAAACTTGGATCCAGAAGATCACTTAGTCCATCATGCCAGTGCTAAAACTTGTTTTGCTTCTCCTCCATAATTCTGCATGTTACTCATCCTCAAGTACCTGCCCAAATCCCTTGTGTTAGGATTTGGATTTTTTTTTTAGGATTATAAATTGACATTAGGCTGGACCAAAATGCCAGGAGTTTTGTAATTTGAAAAACAAGTGTGGCACATCTTTAGCTGTGCAGTGCAATGCTGCTTTTTGAAGTCATGAGGGAGAGAATTTGAGACTGAATGGCACCAAGACTCTTTTGAATTAAGGAAATTCTGTCTACCAACAGCACTCTCATTAGTTTGTGACAAAGCTGCAGGTGCAAGGAAAGCAGAAAGCAACCACAGCTTGCAAACTGAAAAGCACCCACCTCTTCCCCTATGTGGGGTAAAGGACAGATAAACCAGGACAGCTTAAAATAAGTAATAAGAAAAGAGCTGGATCCACGTACCTAAGTGAAGAATGACCACTGCTTCATAAATAGCAGCATGTCATCAGTGCTAAAATTCAAGATGAACTCTGTGAGACAATGTAACTCTCCTTGAGATCTAGATTTTTGATCTTTGGAATTTTTTTTACTCTGTCTATATTTTTTCCCACCTATAGTATCTTTGTCCATCCACCTGAATATGTAGGTATTTTGGAATTTGGAGAGGCATAGTTTAAATGCATCGTAGAAGATTAAAATTCCTTTCTTTTCTCTGCCTTTTGTTAAATGTGCTATGATAAATAAAGTGTTATTTTCTGTTAATGATGAAATCTGGTGCAAATTGCTTTTGGCCTAAATAGCATTCAGTCAGGCAAATTGCTCACCTTGGTGGTCCAATTAGAATTTTATCCACTTTCTGAAGGTTTGTGGAACAGTAGGGCATGATTGTTGGTGCATTCTTCCTAATTGGGCCATAACACTTTCAAAACGATTTATGGAATCAGTTTCCAGTGTCTTTTCAGGTGGAACACTTCAGAACCTGTCAAATCTCAGTGAAAACAATTCCCATCTGCCCACTTGTTCTTTTGACAATGATTCTGAATGCAAGAGCTCTAGACATTGACTCACTCACCTCAGGACTTTTTTTTCCCTTATCTGCTCAATCAGAATCAACCTCTTCTTGAAAATTTCTATTCAGTTACCTCTTGACCTGTGCTCCAAAAATGAACAGTAATGACTTTTCCAACCACCCCTCGTATCTGAACTCTCTCATTCTTTGCCAGTCCCCTCTTTACTCCTGGTAAAATCTTTAGAACAAAAAAAAAGTGTGGGACTAATGACAATTTCTGTTCAAAAAGCAGGGACAAGCATGATAGGGCAGATGATCTCTTCCTGTGCCACAAGTTTCATGTTCTCAATTTTGGTGTCACCCTTAATGCTATCGCTCAAGATGGCTCATGGATTCACCTCAAGAAGGAATTATAAAAGCAAAATACTGTAGATGTTGGAAATCAGAAACAAGAGGAGCATGCTGGAGAAACTCAGCAGGTCTAGCAGCATCAGTGGAGAGAGAAAATAGAATAAATGTGGAGTCCGGGATGACCTTTGAACTGAATAGTTCTGAAGTGTCATACCAAATTCAAAATGTTAACTCAGTTTCTCTCTCTACAGATGCTGCCAGACCTGCTGAGTTTCTCCAGTACTTTGTGTTTGTTCCAAGAAGTAATTACTTAGTTATCCTGAGCCAACAGCTTTTCAAATTTGAAGCAAAATGTTCGTTGTCAGCTAAAACTGTGGATAACGTTCCTCTTGTAATTATTTCTTCCCCCCAAAAAGAACTGGTTTAGTTTGCTTTGTTTCTTCCAAAAATCACAACATCTGTCTTTGATACTCTAGGCACAATCGTCTTCACTGACATTCATGATTTTCAGAAAGTATAGAAATGACAAGAAGACATAATGCAGTGTATATATGGTCACCACAATGCTTTATAACATAACCATTCCTTTGGGTCAATATGCTATGTATCAATGTAAATACAATAAACATCTTGCCTGCCTTTGGACCTGCTTTGATCAAGCAAGCAAATATCAATCAGAACTAATAAAATGATGAGTCAATTGTTCACTATGCTGAATGGCTCAAATTCTAGGAAAGAGTTATAAGTGAGAGAGTTAGGAAGGAGGACAGAATAAGGGAGGAACATTACCAATTGGAAAAGATAAGCTAGCTGTTTAAATTACCACGATAAGTCACTGACGTGTACAATATAAATGGATTAGGAACAACTTGATGGCTTTTTGGACAGAGAAAGGGTTATGAATGTTTTGGTAGGTTCATTCTCCAAAGAAACATGATTCTAGAGTACAATGATCTTTTCCTGTTTCTAAAAAGTCTTATGTTGCATTATGTCATGTTTTATCCAAATAATTTTATTTAAGAATCAATGACTGTCTTTCAAATGAACAGTAAAATACTGCAGGTGCTGGAAATTTGAAATAAAACCAATAAGTGCTAGAAATACTCAGCAGGTCTTACAGCAACTGTAGAGAGCAAAACAGAATTAACGCTTCTGGTCAATTAAATGAGAACCTTCCACTTGCACACCATGCTGTGTCATAAGCAGGCTCCTCGGGGCAGATTTCTACTAACACGGAAGAAGTTATTTGAGATACACAAGTCTTGGCAAATTCCCTTCCAGCACAGATTAAATGGCTCAGTGAAATCTCATGTTTCAGCAAAAGAATGCAGATTTTTTTTTAAGAACAATTTTTTTTGTTTGGAATTGTGTCTTCACTTTTTGGGAGTGTCAGTATCAAACACTTAGGCGAGGTTAATTTTATTAGGTGAATAAAGCTTCCTTTATCCTGATTATCTATTGCACATTGGCTTATGCTCCTGTACTCGACTTGTACTTGGAAGAGCTTCCAGAACTAAACAAATGTGATATTTTTCCAATCTCCATGCAGGCAAACCTGTTATGGATCTTTCAGTCAATGAACAATACTGAATCTCTCTGCTTCAAATTAACATGTACGTGAAACGAGAAGAGAGCATATTACTTACTGCATTGTGTGTACAATTATGCTTTATAAATATGATGCTAAAATATGTCATTGAACAGGCACAGGACAATCTAAAAAGGCAAGAAGTACTGGGAACCAATGACATAGGTACATGAAAAGGTTGAGGTCCTGAAGCAGAATTTCTGGATCTAAGAAAAAGATTGAACAGCAGGAACTCAAATGGGGTAATCTATGGATCATTCCCAGTGTCACATGCAAGGGACTACGCAACAGGAAGATAATGCAGGTGAAAGAATGGCTATAAAACTGGTGCAGGAAGGACTAATCAGATTCCTAGGGCATTGGGACTGTTCTGGTGCAGGGAGGACGTGTACAAGCCATCAGGAAGCATCTGAACAAAGGTATGTTTGCAGCAAAGTTAGAGTGCTGTGGGGAGGTTTTAAACTAACATGGCAGGGGTAGGAGCATCAGGACATAGAACCAGGGAGCAGAAGTGCATATAAACCTCGAAGGGCCAAAGAGTAACGGGACAAACAACAGTGTAAATGGAACAAAAATTAGATGGAAGAAAGAACAAAGCCAACTAGCATCGTATTGAAATGCAAGTTGTGTCACAGATTATGTGAATCAATTATGAGCAGAAATTGTCAACAGCCTAATGAAATAGAGGCTAAATACAGAGACCTGGCTTAAATCTGGCTGGACTTGGACCTAAATATTCCAGGCTATAATGTAATAAGGAGGACGGGACAGAAAGGTGGTAGTGTTCATGAAGGATAACATTACATTTTTGCAGGGCAATGATGCTTTAGAGAGTTCAAACACTTTGATTAGAGTTAGAAGACAGAAAAGGAGTTGCCACATTGTTAGGTATTGAAATGCCAGTTGGGATTGATGGCTTCTCATAGGGAAAGGTATAAGAGACTGTCCAATTTTCTCCCCCTCTAAACTAGAGATGCTACAATTGGTGCCACACCTCTTGCAGTTCTGCACCAACAGGAGAGCTCTGATGACATAACCAGAACACTCAGTTGTTGATTTCCTCTTTAACCCCATTTTAAAGACTACCTCAATGTATAGGAAGACCTAATCCCAGTGCAGTTAAAACAACAGCTTAATGTTTGAGCTGTAAGGAACTACCTATGTCAGCCCGGACATTACAAATCTGACTCCTTGCTCCGTGACAAGCCAATTTAGCAAAAATGTACACTATCTCAGCAATCTCATACAAAAAGGAGTAGGAAATATGCCCATGGCATTTGCCAATACTATTTTTACTCTATATCAACAACAATTAAGCAACTGCACACATAAAATCGGGCAAAATCTCACTGGATAGTTTGTTTGATTGCTCAGACAGCCAACAAAATCAAAGTCCATCTACCTGCATGGATGTCTGAATCTTAAGAGCTCTGTGTTCTATATACACAAATTTGATGTACTGCTAAGTCAGAAGAAAAGAAAATTTTAAGAATCTTTTAGAAGTGTTCTGAAATCCAAGGTTTGCACATAGTAGAATCCTTACCAGAAGAATCATGTCCTGTGTATTCATACATCTTGTCCCAAGTTCCATTTTCCTCCTTCCAGATGATGATCTTCCGGTCATAGGAACAAGAAGCCAAGATGTTGCCATACATCGGGTGAGCCCATGCCACTTGCCATACAGGACCTTCATGGCTGAAATAAGGAAATATTTAGTAACTGATCCATTTTCCTCATTTATAATGCGTGGCAAACTATCTGCATTATGGTGAATAGGTGCTTTAGCTTGTTATAGCTTCCCATGCACAGGTTTAGAAGCAGCAGTGCCGATGGGGATCGGCATCATCATAGAAGCCATACAGTGTGGAAACAGGCCCTTCGGCCCAACAAGTCCACACCGACCCTCAGAGTACCCACCCAAACCCATCCCCCTATAACCCACCTAATCTACACATCCCTGAACACTACGGGCAATTTAGCCTGGCCAATCCACCTAGCCTACACATCTTTGGACTGTGGGAGGAAACCGGAGCACCCGACAGAAACCCGCGCAGACACAGGCAAAACGTGCAAACTCCACACAAATAGCAGCCCGAGGATGGAAGTGAACCTGGGTCCCTGGCGCTGTGAGGCAGCAGTGCTGACCACTGTGCCACCCCTTTTCAGAACATTCTCCCAAGAGCGACCTGCAAGCAACTATCAGTGTGTGGGTTGGTTCCTCTTTCAAACCTGTCGCACCACTAGCCTGTGAAAAGAATTCAGTCCAAATTTTAGCTTTATGTTTTAAAGCAAGAAACTGTCGTACCTAAAACGGGACCACTGGTCCCTGGCAGAGTGGGGAGGGGAAGGGAGAAGAGACCAAAATATGTTTTTAAACAAACAGAATCCAATTGTACCATAAGCCACTAATGCAATGTGGCATGAGACAGACCTGTTTCAAGAATCAGCCAGGCAACAAGGGTTCTGACTTCAATCAAACATAAACCGGCCACCAATCACTGTATCACACATTGCCACGCAGCGTGGGGGAAACATATCTTGTGACCTCCGGGTGTGCAGTCACTTAGCTGGAAATAAGTATTTGGCCCATTCGTAATTAAGGTGGCAAGCGGTGGATGGAAATACAAGAGTTTATTCTCATAAGATGCAGAGATTGCGCACTACAGTCACCAGTTTTGGCCTGAAGGGCTGTTTTGTGGGGATTCAGAGTTGGAAGACACCCATTCCACTTGCCTTTTTGCTGACTCCATCCACCAGCTGCTCACACTGAAATGATGCAAAATCAAGTGACAACAGCATCAGATGACACCTTGTTTACGCCAATTGTTCCATCTGATATTTAAGCAAAAATAAGCCAGGACAGATACCGTTGGACGCTTGAATGGTTGTCTGCTCAACTTGACTCCTTTTGCAGAAGGACCGTTTGACATTGTCCAAAGTCTCACTGTTGATTGCGGGGCAAAGCTGTGATTAATATCCGAGTTCTGAAGAACAGCCACTGCAGTCGAAACATTAACTCTGTTCTCTCCACAGATGCTGTCAGACCTGCTGAGTTTCTCCATTGTTTCTATTTTTGTGATTCTGTCATTGATGTATTTTGCAAAAGAAAGTGACCATACCCTTTAGTGGAGGGCATACGGCAGAAAGAGGAAAGAGGGCTTACACGGAATCTGTAAGATCTGCGAACCAGATGTGAACTAAGAAGGGGGAGAGTCAACAATCTAGTGGTATGATCATTGGACTATTAATCCAGAGTCCGAGGTAACGTTCTGGGGACACAGGTTCAAATCCCACCATGGCAAATGGTGGAATTTGAATTCAATAAAAATCTGGAATTAATAGTCTAATGATGACCATGAATCCATTGTTCATCGTTGGTAAAACTTGTCTGGTTCACTAATATCCTTTAGGGAGGGAAACTGCCATCCTTACCTGGTCTGGCCTACATGTGACTCCAGACCCACAGCAATGTGATTGATTCTCAACTGCAATTAGGGCAGTAAATGCTGGAGCTGCTAGTGACGCCCTTATCCCATGAATGAAAGAAAAGGAATGCTCATCATTCCTGTGTTGATTAAAGCCAGAAACTGGACAAGCATTGTGAAATTTTAAATTTCATTCACCTGGGGATAGGATAAGGATCTAGTGATATGGACAACACTGGCAAGGCAATATTGATTACCCAACCTTTTGACTGTAAGGAGGCATAATTGGCTTTAGCTGAAATCAATGATTTGTACAACTGAGTGGTTTGTTGGGATTCTTCAATGGCCATTAAGAGTCAGCTACAGAAGACTGCCTATTTCCACCACTGTAACATTGCCTGATTCATCTTGTCTACTTCTGAAGTCCTCAACCTCAATAGTTACCTCTATTCCAATGCACTCCTGGCTGACTCCCACATTTTACTTGTCATTAACTCAAGATCATCCAAAGTGGTGCTATCAGTTGCCTTCCTCACAAGTCCTGTTCACCATTCACATAGAAACACAGAAAATCACTCTTTTTTTCTTGCTGATTAACACTAATTCCCTGCTAAACAATGCCTTGATAGTAAAGCTCTCAATTTCTCTATGGCCGTGTCCCTACCTACCTTAGTAATCACTCCATCTAGCTTTCCTCCTTTAAGGTACTTAAAACCTAATCTTTGACCAAATTTTTGGTTATCATCCCTCATTTCCTCATACAGCTTGATGTTGAATTTTGATTTATGTGACTCTTATGAAGCACAGTGTTAAAGCAATTCTATAAATACAAGCTGTTATCTTTGTGATCCAGGTTTAAAACGAGTTAAATGTATCCTGAATAAAGAGAAATGAATGGTATTTTAGTCTGTCAGAAAGGTTTATTACTGAATGCATTCACTAAAGCTGACGGCATCAGCACTTTTAAGTGACGAAGATTTCTTGCAAACCACATCTATCTACATACCCCCTCAGGTCAGCAATAAGGATCTGGCCTCCATTTTTAACGTCAAATATCTTCACAGATCGGTCAGAGGAGCATGTTGCAAGACGGGTGCCGTAGTAATCCATCTGTGCATCGTGCTGCAGGAGAACAGGTGAGGAAAGGTTTTAGTAAACTTTTACTGTGTGCTGTAACCACTCAAAGTCCAGTAGCTGTTGTCAAAACAAACACCTTCATTAGGAATGCAATAAACCAACAATCCTTTCTAGCAATCTTTAGTTATCTGGATGGGGGCACAACGGAATAATGCAACCTAAACATAAAGCAACTATTTTCAAGCCCGAGATCAAGGTTGGAGCAAGTGAAATAGTAAACCACCACTTCCCTTGGATACATGTGAAAAGCATATCAAAACCTTTAAGAGATTGGTAATTCAATGATATATGATGTAATGAAAACCTAGGCATTTATTGTTCACCTCTTCGTTGATTCGGTGTGGGGTACAATTTGACAGCATCTTCAGGCTGGTCTCAGTACCTTAGCCAAATGGCCAATCTTCATGCAGCATCAGTAGAATATTCAGCTGAACAAGGTGGTGGGGCTGAGCCTGATCCTATCAGACATTCCTGCCCCTGCCCCACAAACAGCATTTCCTAGCAACGGGTGGGTAATGATTCTTTTTCTTCTTTCTCCACCCATATCTATACCCAAAAGTGACAGAAACCAACTGTAACGTCTTAAATTGTACCTTAGGGATTATTTAATCAGCACAGGCCACGATGAAATCAGGGCCTCTGAGCTATGTCTGGCTTAGTTCAAAACCACTGATGTTGTGAACAACTGGGTAATGAAACAGAGAGGAAGGTTTGTAGGTATATAAATGCAATTTCCCATATAACAAGTTACTTGCATAGAATAGGATGTGTGACTTCAACATTATAGGGAACTACCTTAATGAAGTCTTTGAAGCTTGACAATTGGACAATGAAGGATATGACTGGTGGAAAAGAAGAGTAAGCTGTCAATGCAACATCGCACATGTAATCAGCAAACTCTGCACACTTGACAGTCACGCCACAGATGATTAGCCAACCCTGTATACTGCTGACGATTGATGTCTCTGACTCCTCTCTGCATTTAATCTACATGCCCTTAATGCCAGTTCACAAGGCTCTTTGTTTGGTAGCTCAACTGGATGAATCAATTTTATTTAAACGTAAATAACCTTTGCCAATCAACAATATTAGAGCACAAGTTAATTTGTAATCTCAAGCAATTTTAATATGCTGTCAACAAACATCTCAAAAGCAGGGAAACCTACAGAACATGATACACATGGCATTCAGGCTCCCTATCCTAATGCACTATCTGATCAACACTGCCATCCTCAGGAATTTGGATTACATTGCCAAAGTGGCTCCGATTCATTCCAATAAAAGTTTCAACTTTGATTGCTCTCCAGTTAAACAGTGGAAAAACTGAAGCCACTATCTCTCAGCTCACATCACAAACTTGCAGCAGCACACCTCCATCCACAGCATCTGTTTTAAACTGAATCAAATGGTCCACAACCTCTACCAGGTTCAACTTGAGCTGAATCTGATCCCATAACCTTTCCAGCACACGGACCAGCTATGTCCAGCTTCTTAAAATTGCTCGCCTACTGCTGAAACTCTACAACATGCTGTCTTGACTGCTTCAACGCTCCACTCAACACCGTGTAACATTGTTTCACCAAAAACTCTGCTAACCATGTTGTATCCTATATCAAACATCACTTCACAATCATTCCATCTTTGCCAACAGCAATGAATCTTAAACTTTAATGCCTAAAATTTAAAATTCTAGCCTTGCATATAAAGGTCTCCATGGTGTTGTCGCTCCTTTATGCTAATTCCTCCAGCCATTCATCCTCCTCACAATCTCTGTTCCTTTGGCTCCTGCATCTTCAGTATCCAAGCACCAACCTCTTCACTCTATTCTACGTCTCCTGGGTCCAATGGAACTGGAACTCTGTCCCCTACCTACCTTGCGATGCCCTTTAAGACACACCATGCTAACCTAACTTTTGGTTATCACCCTAATACAAACTTTATAGAGTCGGCAGTCATTCTTACTAATTCCTCTCTGTAATTCTGTCCTCTCAGGTGGATGTAAAAATTCAATGCCACCATTCAAATTAGCAGAGGAAGTTGTTCTGGGCGCCCTGGTCAACGCTTATCCTTCAAACCAAAATTATTAAAATAAATTATCAGGTTATTTATCCCATTGCTGGTTGTGCTGCAAGTGGCAATCAAGTTTCCAACATTACAAAAGTGACAATGCCTCAATAGTTGGCTGCAAAGTGTTGATAGTTGTGAAAGTTGCAAAGTAAATACATTATTTTTCAGAAACAAGTACTTTTTCTTCACTCCAGCAAAAGGTGACAGGCCAGGGATCACTGTCAGGAAGGAGATGCAAAGCATTTTGCTGGAGAAAGACGTGACCAGTACATTTTTTATTTGTGATGTGAGAGTCGTGTGCAATGGTATATTTACCAGAGGGATTGTGAAAAGGATGGAAACAGACTGCCTGCCAGCACTGTCTGATGAACACACAGAATCAGTGGCAAGGGACAGAGGATTTCAAAGGAATGGCAATTAATGAAAAAAGACGTGCTGTGTTAGCATTTCAAAAAGAAAAATCAGGATTACATGATGAAAGTCGTTTGAGTAGAAAGGCAGTGCTCACCCTGAGATACCAGATCGACAGTCTGCATGTGAAATGTATTCAACACACCGTTCTTTCAGAAATTCGTCTCCCAAAATTTAGTGTTATATAATTTTAGTACATCATTGCATTGTAAAAGTCGTGGGAACTTAGAAGAATTAAGTATTCAACATAGCATAGAGGAATGGTAGAATGAGGAGAGGTTGAAACCCAAGGCTCTGAATTAAAGGCTGTATTAAAGGAACTTCGAGTGGAAAGATGTACACACTATGTGAGCAGAAGACTAGGCTCAGACTGGGAGTGTGGATGTGATTGGGATGGGGCAACAGAGCTAGGCCTGGAATGCTACAATACACACAAACGTCCTGAAGGTGTCATTGGTTTTCCACTAACTAAGACTCATCACAGTCTTCACAAACACTTACATTAATGAGTGCGTGACCCACATGTTCATATTACAGCTACTTTCTGCCTGTCTCTACTTCACTAATGCACGCAGCGCCCTTGGGTAGTTCTCCCTACCACTCAATGACATAAATGTCCCTATATTCACGGGAATTCAATTTCATGAGACACTAATTGACAACTCAGTATAAGTAATAAGAAACCATTCTGCAGAAGAGTAGTAACGTATAACATCCAGAATATTTCTGAATCATCAATTGAGGCTTAGGTCCAATAATAGCAAAGTGGCTCAGTTTGGGAATAAAGGTGCAATCAGGCTGTAATCTCATTTATCAAAAATGCTTGCAATTCATAAAGTAGCAACTTGAGAGGGCTCTTGTAGCACAATCGTAGTGACACTATTTCAGGGCTAGAAGATCAAAGTTCAAGTTATATCTGCCACAGAGGTGTGTCAGAACCAGTTGATTTTAAAGAACTACATGAACTTATACAGTATCTTTATTGTCCCTTTGCACGTCTGTGTATGTATTCATAGAATCCCCAGTGTGGAAACAGGGCCTTCGGCCCAACAAGTCCACACCGACAATCGAGCATCCCACCCAGACGCATCCCCCAATAACCCACCTAATCTACACATCCCTGAACACACATATGGGGGAATGGTGAGTGTGAGCATAGGTATGTATGTGTGCGGTTAGATGCATGGGTGTGTAGGTGTATGTGGATGGATTTGTGCGCGTGCATGAATCTCCGTATGTGATTATGTTGACGTGTGTGTGAATGCATGTATGTGCACTTAGGTGTGGATTTGCGTATGGATGTAAATACAGGAGGCATTTAGCCACTCCAGACTGTTTCACCACTAAACTAGATCATAGACGGTTTGCAAATAACTTGGCTCATTTATCCTTTTAGGGCAAGCAATTTCGGCTGAAATTTTCAACTGACCTAACCTCAGCAATTTTGGCTGGTTGCTGTTGGATTCAAAGAGCAAGCATCCCACTCCCTCGCATTGAAAACTTTGGTAGATGGAGTTCAAACTCAGTGAAAAGCAGTTGTACCACAAAGCCTGGGGGGCCTGTGAATTTTACGAACATTAAAACAAATCTTTAATTTACAAAAACCAAACGATGACATCAAAAATGCAAACTACGGGGACTTTGTGCTGCAGCAACAGCTCTGTAGAAGAACATAAGAAATAGACCCATCAAACTTGTACTTTTGTACAATAAGACTGTAACTTGATTCCACTTTCTTACCTCATCTCCAAATGCTCTTGCATCCTAAAATCATTTTTGATCTCAAACTTAAGTATACTCCTCTTTAAGGCAAATATGTCTTTCTTTAGGTACAGACGATTACACTAGTACTCCAGTTGTGGACCCATTAAAACCCTACACTTCTGCAGCAAGGCTCCCTTGCTCATGTACTCCAGTCCCCTCACAGTAAAGGTCAAAATACCATTAGCTTTGCTAACTACTTACTACACCTGTGTTTTATCTTTCTAAATCCTTCTGAAATCCAACATTTAACAGTTTCTCACCAATTAAAGAACATACAGTTTTTCTCTTTTTCCTACAAAATTGAATAACTTCACACATTGTCCTCCATCTGCAACCAATTTATCCACTCACTTAATTTTTCTGCACGCCTTTGCAAACTCAGCATTCTCCTCAGAGTTTCCCACCTAGCTCTACATCAGCAGCAAAATGGGACACATTATACTTCATCTAAGTCATTAATACAGATTGTAAATAGCTGAGGCTTTAGCATTGACCCTTGCCACCCTCCATTAATAAAAACCTGCCAACCTGAAAATGAACTGCTTATTCCATTTGTTTCCTGCCATTTAGTCAAATTTCTATCCATAATAATACACATTACCTCCAACCCAATAAGCTCTTATCTCACAGAAAAAGCTTTGTACAGCCTCATACTGAATGCCTTTGAAAAATTCAAGTATGCTATGTTCACTGGTTTCCCTTTAACCACCCTGCCAGAAACAGTCTCTTAAAACTCCAGAAGACTTGTCAAAAGAATTTCCCTTTCAGTCGGCCAGGCTGGCTCTCCTTCATCAGGTAATGATTTTCTAACAGTAAAACATGATTTCAGCAAAAAAGCTTTACTTTGTGAAAACAAGTGTGCTCATCTTTAGCTCAAAGACTGTTTCTTCTCAGTTCTTACTGCTGTCCAGCACGAAAGATTACCAATAAATGAAGAAAAGGGTGGAAAAATGGGAACAAAACAGTAGCCAGCACCTGGTAGTCACCCCAGTGACATTTCCACTAAGTGCTTCAGTATGGGTACCGGGTGAGATCTGATCTGATTAGGTTCACAGACAGAGAATGTTTATTTGGGACTAAAAACAAAAAACCATTGTCTGTGGACCAATTTCCTGGCACAGGCTGTACCCCTCCAGGCAAGACAAATCAAAAAATGCTTTTTAAGAAAAAACTCTTGTAACAAAATGCCTCGTTTTGTATGTCACAATAAGAATGAAGCAACATAAAATGAACAAAAGTACAATTTTGCCAGCACTGTCCAGTGATAAGAAGGGAGAAACCGAAGATTTTCATTATATAGCCTTCAGCCAAAGTAAATTTCACAGGAAAATGACAATCAGCAATAATTTTAAGTTCTAACATTTATTACCAGTGTGTGATGATACTAGGATGAGGAGATACAGGTTCCGATAAGACTTGGAAATCAGACGGCTTATTTCTTGAAGCATAGAAACTGAAACAAAGCTCTCACAGAAAAGTGCAAACAGGGCTTGAAAAGTTATCTGTCTTTTCCAGCTGTAGAATTGTTAACAGTAAGTCATGAATTCACATTAGTACTAGACGCATGAAAGAAGACTCCTTTCCACACATTTCAAAGGGTTTTTTAAAAATTATTCTTTACAGGGATGGGGGTGTTGCTGACTGCTCAAGTATTTATTGCCGATACCTAATTGCCTTTGAACTGAAGGGCCTGTTAGGGTCCCCTTAGGGGGCAATTAAGAATCAACCAGATCACAGTATAGTCAAATGTAGGCCAGACCAGGTAAGGATGGCAGATTTCCTTTTCTGAAAGACATTAATGAACAGGTAAGCTTTAATTAAGATTTAATCAGCAGTGGTCGCCATTTGGCTATATTTTTATTCCAGACTTTTACTGAATTCAGATTTCACAACCTGCTGTGATGGGATTCAAACCCATGTCACTAGAACAATGGCCTGAACATCTGGATTGCTAGTCTAGCAACAGTGTCAATACAGACTTTCAGTCCAACACTGTCTCAACTGAGGCACACACAGGAATGGAAACAACTATGTCTTTTAAAAACTGCCATAAACTGGGATTCGAACCAGGGTTACTGCAGCCACAACACAATATACGAACCACTGTACAGTCACAACGCCACACATCAGCTGCCGCACCAGGAATGCTTATGGCTGGGAAGGGGGTGGGGATGGGCATGGCAAGTGACAGGCACTACCCATGAGGTTTTAACGAACGTTTAGAGTAAACTACATCTCAAAGCACCTGAACAGATAAGAATCATGCAGCATAAAAACAGGCTCTTCAGCCCACCATGTCTATACCATCCAACAAACACTAAACTACACTAATTCCATTTATCCGCACTTGGTCCATAGCCTACTTGCCCTGGCATTTTAAGTACTCATCTAGATGCTTGTTAAATGTTGCAAGCATACGTGCCTCTCAGGCGGCATCTTCCACACGTCTACCACCCTCTGGATGAAATTCTTTTTCTCAGATCCCGGTGAAACTGCCTACACCTCACCTTAAACTTATCCCCTCTGGTCTTAGATACATCTGCCACAGGGAAAGGATTCTCAGGATCTACACTGTCTGTCCTTTTCCGTTTTGTATGCCTCAATCAGGTCCCGTGGTCCCCCAGTCTCCTCCGCTCCAAGGAAAACAAACCCAACCCATCTAATCTCTCCTCATAACTGAGACTTTTCATCTCAGGCAACATTCTGGTGAATCTACTCTGCACCCTCTCCAATGCAATCTCATCCTTCCAATAGTGTGACAACCAGAACTGCATACTGTATTTCATCCGTGGCCTAACCAAAGACTTCCCTGCTCCTCTACTCTACGACCTAGCTAATGAAAGCAAGCATCCCGTATGCCTTCCTCACCACCCTGTCTACCTGCACTGACACCTTCAGGGATCTACGGACTTGTACACTAAGGTCCCTTTATTGTGCAGTACTCCCTAGGGACCTACCATTCATTGTGTAAATCCTTCCCTTATTAGACCTCCCAAAATGTATCACCTCACACTTATCAGGATTAAATTCCATCTGCTGTCACTTTGCCCAATTTACAAGCTGATCAATATCATGCTGTTGCCTGAGACCAGCCCCCTCACTGTCAATAATACCACTAATATTCGTGTCATCTGGAAAAATTACTAACCAAACCTTCTACATTCACATCCAAGTCATAAATGTACACACAAACAGCAACGGTTCTAGCACCGATGCCTATGGTACACCATTAGTCCCAGGCTTCCAATCACAAAAACAAACCTCCACCATCATCCTTTGCCTCCGATTTGCAAACCAATTTTGGATCCAGTTTGCCACTTGCCTTGAATCCCATAGGCTCCCTTTTTTCTCACCTTTTGGGCCAGCTTTCCTGAAGGTTTAATGGCAGGGGTGCTAACATGGCCAATTCAAATTGAACAATGATCAGTTCATTAAGCTACAATTTTATAGCTAATGTACAAAAAATACATTAACCCAATCCCTTCCAGAAATCCAGTTATCATCCACTAACCCACTTCAAGGGCTTTACCTGGCAAATGAGATCAACTTTCGAAGACTAGTCAATTTCCCTCGAATTTTCCGTTTAGACAGCAACAAATTAGCTAAATTGAAAAAAAAACTCCCATGCCTTACATCTGATTTTCAATCAAAGTGAATCACTTTAGAGTATGCTGTTCTAGTCACTCACACACCTCTGCTGTGGTGATGGGTGCAAGGTGCAACGTAGCAAACTGAACTCCAGCACTTTCGTTTTTCATCAGAACAAGCAAATAAAGCTCAAGACGTTTGTAGCAATCTGAAACCTGATTAGATTGCAGCCTCATGACTCATTCGAAGACATCTATTTATTACTGGTGGCACATTTTATTTCATGGTAATTTCATTCACTTTTGTTCTGTTCCTATGTTAAGGGATTTTTGTGATCTCCCAGGCCTCAGTAACCTGATAAAATTGGAACAACTTTCTATTTTGATTTACCTGAGGCATGGCTATTAGGGTGGGAAGAGGATAGATTGGATGGAGTAAAGCTCCCTCCACACTATTCCTTTAAATACGCTTACACAAGATATAGTCTAAAGCTTCCTATCCACAGTTCCTTTAAAAATTCCCAGATTATACTGGACAGTATTTGAACACAGGTCATTTTGAACCTCACATACATATCCATGAACATGTTACTGCTGAGGACTTTGCTCACCACTGTAAGGTCAGAACTATTAGGGAATTTCCTATTATTGAGTTCTCCTGCACCTTACCTATCACATACTCAGATTCAAGCAGCTGCACAAACATACAACTTACTGGAAACGTTAGTATTGACACTGAACTAGATTCTGCATAAAGTTAATCTCAATGTTTTGGACAGTAGCAATTAAGCAATTTGCAGTCCTTTGAGAGTTCAACTGTATTAAGAATAGCTGACCCACTTACAATCATATCCTCATGGGATGTATCCACGGTATTAATTACAGAAACCTACGAAATAAATAAAAAAGACACATTAAGTGAAATTACCAGAAACATTCTTTTCACGAAGTCTTCTCCATTGAGACAGGCAAGGGATGTGTAGCTTATTCCCAGGACACTTGCAATACAAGGTACACCCATATATTTCCAGTAATTCATGTTAAATATTCCAAGCGCAACCTCATAAAATGCTTCCCATTCACCAGTGCGACTTGTTCACATGGCTGCGATCCTGTGGCCTCTCTGAATAACTGCAACTGCTGCCATATTTTGCATTGTCACCTGTTTGCAAACTGCACCCAACCCAACCTAATATTTCCTGAACAATTCACTTCAATATGGAGACTTTATACACCATACACAGAAAATTTGCAACATCTGTCATTATTTGGTCTTGAATCTGTCCTAGTTGGTGAAGGATTAGA
>NC_063347.1:58548750-58614360 GCF_021869965.1 Rhincodon typus | reverse complement strand
CAGAAACCTGTCCCTTTGTTAGAGATAATTGCAGTTTCAATCCCACACAAACGTGGTTACTCTTGAGAAACAATTAAGGGCCCTAGAGATGGGCAATAATAGCCAATCATGCCTGAGAATGAATTTTAGAAATTAAATTTAGTTTCCTGCTTTAACATTCTTTCCCAGTGGGCTCTAATTCTGCAAGGAGTGGTTCTTCATTGTTCTTACAGGAAAAGTAATCTTGTCACTGTTTCAATGAAGGTGCTATTTCCATGTTTGAACACAACATAACCATCACCCTTTTATCCAATTTGTTTTTGCAGGTCAGTCTATGGAAGGAGTCAGTTGAAGGCCAATGGGTTTGCATCAGTGATGTGAACAAAGGCCAGGGGTCAGTGTCGGGTATCACAGAGGGCCAACAGAATGAGCAGTGATTGGCAAAGGAGCATCACGGGAATGGTGTCTTGAATTGTATATTTGGCAAAATAAAATGGATTGCAAGAAACTGGGAACAAACAAAAATCTAAGATGTTTTGTACCCTAGAGCCCTGCACTGTTTATGGAGAGGAGTATGTATTGGTGCAGTTCCTGTTGTCATTGACACATAAGCAGACCTTTTGTAATTGCAGTGTTCAGAGTGCCTTGTAGGGGATTGTAAGAAGGTGCTGTTTGGCTGATCGGAAACTACGTGCACCACCAATAAAAGCTGTGTTTGAAGTGCTTAAGCCAATAATGTACAGTCACAGCCCAAGGCCAATTACTCGATAGTGGGAACAAGTCATTACCTTGTCTGTCACCCTATGAATCTGTCCTCCAGCAGTAGATGGTAACAGGATCTTAAAAGAAATGGTCTCAGACTGCGTGGTGGCCAGTACATTGAGGCACAGTACAGTACAGCACAGCAATAGACCCCAAGATTCAAGCTTGTGCTTGTTCGTTTATTGTGAGGAATTTCCCTAAATAGAGGACAACAAAATTGAGAGGAACAAGCTGTCACTGAAATGCTCCTGCCCACCACCTTTCAGAATAGTGTGCAGAGGGTCGAGGAGCAGATGACCTACTGAACACTTCACCTTAAGAAGAGGGAGCAAAGTTGTCCTGCAACAATGCCACACTCTGGATTCAAATGCAGTGAACTTTTATTAAAATCCTAATTGTTTCTCTATGAAATATTTCTGACAAACAAACCTTTTACACACACCAGAACCCCCATACACTGTGCCCTGAAAATGCTTCAGAAATTTAAAATACCACTGAAATTCTCCCAAAAGTAAGAAGTCCAGAACTGTTGGAACCACAGATTGCTGGAGTTTCCAGCTACTGAACTTGGGGGCAGGCTCACATGAGGAATCGACCCATTCATATTGGCTGTGTTCGTGGTATGTGTACCTAAGCTGTAGCTGCAACTGTTCCATTTCAAGGCCCATTCTCCCCCTACAAACTGGTCTGAATGCAGTGTTTACATCTTTTAAAAAGATCCTTTGGCTGAAATTCATTTTTGTTAATATTTTGGTGAAGGGGAATAATTCAGACTGTAAACTTCAGGCATTGTACAGTGTGGGCTCCTATAAAAACCTTGTGATGGGGACTAGAAATTAAGGCATCTGCTTTAAATATTTAGTTCTTACTTCCTGTAGCTCTCTAACTTGATGGTCAAAATTGAACTGTTAATAAATTGATGTAATGTATCTGCGTCATGTGGGGATTTTTTTGCCATCCTTTTGTCCAGAATTTGCAGCTGCCCTTTAAAGGACTTGAGTTGTGAATCATGAAGCATTCTTCCAGAAACTTACTACAAATGTCAATAGATGAGCAACTGTTATCCTGTATGAGTTTTTAAAACTCCTTTTATATTTTTACTACTGTGGGTGATTGACCAAAGTCTAAGTGCAAATGTTGGACGAAGGTAGGAGCAAAAGTATGGATCAGAAGTGAGATGTTAGATTGTATTCAGGCGCGGTCCTTTGAAACTTTGTAGGAGGGAGGACAAGACTAAAGGAGGACCAGAATAGTGTGGTGAGTTGAGGAACAGACAGTGCAGCATGGTTGTGATTTCGAACATATTCCACAAGTTTCATTTCAGATTTGCATACTGTTGTAAGATACTGATAAATGAAGATGACTATTTGGATAATTATGGTTCTCTCTAGGAAGACAAGACTGCAACCACACACACCACCTCCAGTTAGCCCATCACATTATCCAACTGTTAAAATGATTACATGCCTTTTGCTTCTAAAATTTTACCTAGGAGTCAATTCCATGTACTGATGGCTTATGCAAGTAATTTCCTTGTATCCATTTTAAATTGCCAGTCACTGATTTGAACCTGTTCCGTTATGGTATAGTTTAAAATAGTTTGCTTATTTGCCATTATCCAATTTGCTTTTACATACCTAGCCAAACATTCTCTCCACTTCAGGTCTTAAAATGTGTTTTATATATATAAAATAAAAAATAAAAACTCAGCTTAACTCGTCTTCTGTACTGCCTTCCAAGTCTGGTGTCCCATTGACCAAAACTAGGTCAAGTACAGTGGATTTGACTAAGGGGATCGTATAGTTTGAGCATGCCCTCTTCTGATCTGTAGTCTCTATTGCGACTTAATTTGTCACTCCTTGTGAACCCCTCACGCATGGCTCATGAAAACTAACTGGTTGCCTCAGTGACAGAAAATGTCACATCATTACAGTAGTGACCAGCTTTTAGATTGAATTTGAATTCACACAGTACGGGAACTCAGGTGACTGCACCGTGCAGTGTCATCGTCATTGGCAATCCCTCACAGACAAGGATGACTCTCTTCCAATCTCAGGGCAAGTCCATAGGTGGCTGTAGCTACTGCAGGCTCTGTTACACTTGGGGCAGAAGGCGGTCACAGGAAAGGTAGTGGGTGGGGTGTTGATGTAGCAGCGCGCTTCTTTCGTTGCTTCCGCCTGGCTTCCACTTTTTCCCGACGGCACATCCCGAGGTGCTCCACACCTTCCCGGATGCTGCTGCTCCACTTTGGACAGTCTCGGGCCAGTGATTCCCAGGTCTCTGTGGGAATGCCGCACTTTGCCAGTGAGGCCTTGAGGGGATCAGTGAAGCATTCCCTTGGTCCATCTGGGCCCCATTTTGAAGCTGGGAGGAGAGCACCTGGTGGGGGGGGGGGGGCACTCGGGGTGGCCATGCAGTTGACCTGCCCAGCCGATCAAGGGTGGTCAGTGCCTTACTGCTGGGGATGTTGTTTGGTCGAGGGTGCTGTTGTTGTGTCTTTACTCCCAGCGGATTTGCAGGAGCTTGTGCAGGCAGTGTTGGTAGCACTGCTCCAACGCCCTAATGTGTCAGCTGTAGATAGTCCACGTCTCCTGCAGTGTAGCTCAGATTTAAACCACAATTCAGAAGTGACTTTCATCAGATATCTGAATGCTTCAGGAAAGAATCTTTCCAACCTGCCTGGGTGTTCTCTTCCTGTGTCACTGCTTTGATGAAGTAGAATATTACTGTTGAGAAGTATAGAATCTGGATTCATGTCTAACATCTTGACCACAGATCATCACAAAAAGTGCTTCACACTCAGAAAAATATTTCCTGAAGTGTTTGTGTACAGGCCCCATTTGATTTAGGGAATGCATTGCTGATGAAAGTGGATGAAAATTTTTGTGACAGTATTCAAAAAGTGCATTTCAGTAGGATCTTCCAGATCCTCCTGAACTTCGAGAACATGCAAAGTATATTCATTTAAATTTCACTGTACCACCAGCTGGTGTGTTCACCAGAACCAAGGTAATCTATATGAACTGACCTTCCATTTATCTCAATTCAATGATGATGTGTAGCTGTTCAGAAATTGGTCTAGTGATTATGCTCTGCAACAAGAGACTACAAGACTGAACTCGATGTTGAGATGTAAATATGACTCAGAACATTGTCTATCCCTACCCAAGAAAGTTGTGCCTTTTTTAAAAAATGTATATTTTGAACCCCTTTTACAATCATCTCACCCGAATCAATATAAACTCAAGTGTCAGAGAGAGATTTAGGCAATCACATAAGTCAAGAAGGAGCCAGTTGAGAGGAATAAGGATTCCTATAGTTGGGAGAAAGCAGTGAACTACTGGAAAAGGCGGACAGTGAAAATTGGAAGTGGTGGTGCATCTGCCATTTCAGTAGACTGGGATGTGATGAATGTTGGTAGCTCAGGGACATGCTTCAGGTTCACTGCTATCACATCCTCCTCTGCAAAGTTTGTATAGCATTGAAGAAAAATAACTCCCTGGGTGTACTTGTTTGTGGGAAATCTCCACAGCTAAATAAGACATCTTCAGGTTGAGCCTAGGTTCCACTTGAATCTAATTCCAAGTAAGTTGAAATGAAAGGATCCCATAACCACAACAACCTTACAATTAAGGATCATTTTTAGATGGATAATCTATCATTCTCAAATCTCTTGCATTCTTCTTCCTGTCCTGCATTGTGACTATATTGACATCACCACAGACTGATTTCATATGACTCTTGAGAAAATGCAGTTTTTACTGAGCAGATTGATAAATTTAAATCCAGGACAATCTGGAATGTTTTCATGTCTGGGATTTACATTTCTGTGGATATAACTGTCAGTACAAAACAGGGTTGATCCACCCAAGAGAAACGTTTGCACAGGCTGTGCTTGGGAGGGGGAACCACACTTAAAATTTGTAGCAAAGACTTGGAATATAGGATGATCATTAAGGGTATGCAATAGGAAGAAGTTAAGAACATGATATTTTACATTCCCCTCAGGATATGTTATTTTTTTGAAAATGTATTGAGAAGGAAATAAAAGCAAGTATGAATGATTTGACACTTGAAGAAAAAATAACATCATTACTAATGATGACATATAAATAGCTGTACAAACTGATTGCCATCAGCTCTTCAGAATGCTTAGAAGTTTAATGCACAGTACAATAGAAATGGAATTCCCTGAAGCCAGTGACTAATAAGCTGAAGCTGTGCAACTGTCGTGGGTTATATACAGCAATATAATTTGATGCAGATAACTCACTAGAATATAACCATAATCTGTGCTTTATTCAATTAATTTGTGCATGTAGATGATCATTTTTGCCAACAGAATTAACATTGGAGGCTACAATGTACTTATATATTGGCATATTGTGTTGGCATGTTGAAAAATATTAACAAAATTAGATAAATAAATCCTGCATAGTCTGCCAGAATAACACACAACAAAAAAGAGTGAGATTTGCTTGGAAATGAGCTGGCCAGAAAATTAATTAAAAATGGACAAGAACCTAAAGAGCTCTTGAGCTGAAGAGGACATTGTAGTGAATATGATCCTGTCCCTTGACATAAATTTGTTTAGTTAATGATATAATAATGAGATGTGATAATGCAGAGTGATGGTGATGGGGATCTGACTCAGGCATTATGTTGTTAAATGTCAGCTTGAATGGTAGCACTGTTTGACTCAGAGGTTGAAGGTTCAATTGCCATTTGGATTTAAAGACACAGTCTGGATTAATAATTCAGTACAGCACTAACAGAATACTGTACTGTTGGAGGTGCCATCCATCTGATGCAACATTGGACTGAAGTCCTGTATTCCTGATCAAGAAAATACAACCAATCCATTGGCATTAATTGAATTAAAAATAAAACAAAATAATAGAATCCCTACAGTGTGGAAGCAGGCCATTTGGCCCAACAAGTCCACACATTCCCCCCACTCGCCCTCAGAAGGTCATCCCACCCAGACCCACCCACCTATTCTGTAACCCTACATTTCCCATGGCTAATGCACCTAATTTACACACCCCTGACACGACAGGCAATTTAGCATAGCCAGTCCACCTAATCCACACACCTTTAGAGTGCAGGAGGAAACCCACACAGGAAGGATGTGCAAACTCCACACAGATAGTCGCCCAAAGGTGGAATTGAACCTGGGTCCCTGGCACTGTGAGGCAGCAGCGCTAACCACTGAGCTACCCAAGAAAATTTTGGAAACCTTCAGCAGTTCGAGGAACATTTATCAAGAGGCCAACAGTTAATGTTTCAGGTGAATGATTTTCATCCAAACTGAGATTTAGCCACGAACCGATAGCTCCAAATAGGGTCCCGGTTTCTTGGTGCATTCCCAGATATGGAACCTTGCTGATTGGAAATTGGGTAACAGTTCCCACTAAAGTTTCAAGATGGAATAATTTGCTGTGAAAAGCTTTGGAAATGATGTTAAGTTCAAATATAAATTCATTCTGTTTAAGGATTTTGTAAAACTTTGTGTCAAGGAGAATGTCACCAGATTGCCAGTGTTCAATGTGACTTTTTGATTCCCTCAAGGCAATGGATCAAATTTTAACAAATGGAGTCTGTTATGGCATTTGCCATTGGATGTCTTCCTCGATCTCCAGATCAATTGCTTTTGTGCCACTCATTGCTGGACCTGTGACATGTTAACACCACAGCAAAGGATCTTGATAAATGACTGACCCAACCATTTATCTCCTGAACCATTGAGTGTTAAGGATTGACAAAGAAGAAATGATAAGGATGGTGCATAAATTAGCATCCAAACATTTACAGAAACGGGACAGAGGAGATGATGTGGAGAAACAAAAGGCAGGAAATGCTGAAGATACTTTCTGATCAACATGTCAAAGATGTTCTGACAAATCTCTGGAGTAGGTAGGACCTGAACCTGGCCCTCCTGGCACAGAGGTAGGGACACTACCACCACACCTTAAGAGCATGCTCAAGATATTTTTCAATCAATCTATTATAGCACACCTCTGAAACATTGGGATGACATTTTCATTGGCAGGAGAGACTAGGACCCAAGGGCACAGCCTTAGAGTAAAGGGAAGACCCTTTACTTGCACCCAGACCTTCTGTCTCAAAGGTAGGCGCACTACCACTGTGCCGCCAGAGCCCAAGGGGATGTTTAAAAGGTAGAACCTTAATTTAGTAAATGCAGGAATGAGACAATGATTTCATTTGGTCCTCTCTGGGCAGGAGAGATTGATTGGCATTTTATTAACAATTGTCACATTGAAAAAGATACTTAAATTGTTAATTACTAGCATTAACTTTCTCTGGCATACGATGGAGCAGCAGGATTCTTATGGTCAATGGTAATGCTCCTATCTCTGAGCTAGGAGGCCCAGGTTTGACTCCCACCTACTCTAGAGGTATATAAAAACAACTCTGAACAGGTTGATTAGAAAATATCTACAATGGAGCAGCATATATTGACCATCAATTAGACCTTAAGACGTAGGAGCACAAATTAGGCCATTTGGCCCATCGAGTCTGCTCCACCATTCAATTATGGCTAACAAGTTTCTCAGCCCCATTCTCCTGCTTTTGCCCTGTAACACTTGATCCCCTTGACAATCAAGAACCTATCTATTTATGTCTTAAATATACTCAATGATCTGGCCTCCACAGCCTCTGTGGCAATGAATTCCACAGATTCACCACTTCTCTGGCTCCTTATCTCCATTCTAAAGGGTCTTCCCTTTACTCTAAGGCTGTGCCCTTGGGTCCTAGTCTCTCCTGCCAATGAATATGTCATCCCAATGTCCACTCTGTCCAGGCCATTCAGTATTCTGTAAGTTTCAATTAGATCCCCCCTCATCCTTCTAAACTCCATCAAGTGTAGACCCAGAGTCCTCAAATGTTCACCATATTTTAAGCCTTTCATTCCTGGGATCATTCTCGTGAACTTCCTCTGGACCCGCTCCAGGGCCAGTACATCCTTCCTGAGGTATGGGGCCCAAAATTGCTCACAATACTCTAAATGTGGTCTGACCAGAGCTTTATAAAGCCTCGGAAATACATCCCTGCTTTTATATTCTCGTCCTCTTGACATAAATGCCAACAGTGTATTTGCCTTCCTAACTACTGAATCAACCTGCAAGTTTACCTTAAGAGGATCCTGGACTAGAACTCCCAAGCCCCTTTGCACTTCAGACTTCTGAATTTTCTCCCCATTTAGAAAATAGTCCAAGACTCTATTCTTCCCACCAAAGTGCAAGTCTTCACACTTTCCCACATTGTATTCCATCTGCCACTTCTTTGCCCACTCTCCTAACCTGTCTAAATCCTTCTGCAGCCTCCCCACCTCCTCATACTGCCTGTCCTTCCACCTATCTTTGTATCATCTGCAAACTTAGCCAGAATGCCCACAGTTCCTTCATCTCGATCACTAATGTATAAAATGAAAACTTGTGGACCCAACTCTGAACCTTGTGGAATTCCACGAGTAACCAGCTGCCATCCGGAGAAGCACCCTTTTATCCCCACTCTCCGTTTTCTGCTGGAGAGCCAATCTTCTATCCATGCCTCTAATTTGTAGGGAATTGTGACTCATAGCATATCTGTTCCATTAACCTCTCAGCCAATGTGTGCATTAATAATGGTGTACCTTATTAAGGCACTGTCATTTTCCCTGAAAATTTGGCCAAATGATTAAGTAGCAATCTACACCTGTAGATCTCCATTCAAATCGAAGTAGATTATACCAGAATTATTGGGTTTGGACTATGTGTGTCATTATTATTACAGATGGAACTGGCAGCGATGAGCAACATCACCCATTGTTGTGAGGGAGTGCAAACTTTTGGCTGATGTAATCTCAGCTGCTGCACTGCAGTAATGCTTGAGAGCAGTGCACTATTAGTAGCAAGGCAGGGATTCAAACTCATTGATTGTATGTTCACATTCTTCACAGACTGAGTTCTCAGAACAGCTTCATTGCTGAGAGAGAACATGCAGCAGAGCTGGGGAATGAATCATCCTTAGTTACACTTAAACATCTGATAGTCACTAACAGAGGGTGAGGAGAATTTCCCCAACCAGAACTGTGATAAGACAAGATGTGAGGGGGAAAAAACAAAGATACAAGACAGTCTCCTCCCTACTCATTTATTTAGCATTGACTAAAATTACAATTGCAGCAACGGCAGAAGAACATTTAACTTGTTTGTATAAGCCTGTTTTGTTCACACTTTGAATGGAAGTATTCACACCTTAGCTAAAACAGTATTGATCAGCTATTATTGATGATTACTAGGCTTGTATGCCTGCTGATGTAAATCCAGCTCCCTCACTACTGAGCTCAATAGTCTCTCTCTGTTGCCATGCTATTGCCAGTTAGACAGTTATTCTGGAGCATCAAAGGGACCTATAGTACTGTACATTTTTGTGGACTCTGTATTTCAAAAAGAGCAAAGAGGGTTTAGACGGATTTCAGAAGGAGAATGTTACAACAATTGGGAATTGGTAGAACTGTGATTCTTGAGAAAAAGAGGTCTTTACCTGAAACATCAGCTGTCCTGCACCTCTGATGCTGCCTGGTGTGCTGTTTTCATCCAGCTCCACACTGTGTTATATCTGAGTAATCTAATAGATGCCTTTAAAAATATGAAGGGATTTTATGAGATCAATGCACCCGTGGGGTGGCACGGTGGCTCAGTGGTTAGCACTGCTGCCTCACAGCGCCAGGGACCCGGGTTCAATTCCATCCCTCAGGTGCCTGTCTGTGTGAGGTTTGCACATTCTCCCCGTGTCTGCGTGAGTTTCCTCTGGGTGCTCCGGTTTCCTCCCACAGTCCAAAGATGCGCAGGTTAGATGGATTGGCCAGGCTAAATTGCCTGTTGTGCTTAGGTGGGCTACAAAGGGATGGGTCTGGGTGGGATACTCCAAGGGTCATGTGGAGTTGTTGGGCCAAAGGGCTTGTTTCCACACTGTAGGGGTTCTATGATAATGTAGAGAAGGCATAAGCCCAAAACTTGGGTTATGAGATCATTGTTATAGAACCCAATAAGTAACTCACAAAGAATTTCTTTACCCAGAGACTGATTAATGTGTTGTACTTAATATTGTGAAGTATGGTTGAGGTAAGTAGCACGAATGGATTTAAAGGGAAAGTAGAGAAAAACATGAGGGAGAAAGGAGTTGGTGGACATGCTGATGAATTAGATGAGATAGGAGGAGATTGGTGTGAAACATAAACATGGCATGAAACATAAACATGGCATGAACCATATGGGTTGACAACTTGCATTTGTTTTGTAGATCTATAAACCAAAGGATAAGATGATTCCTCCAAGAATTGGAAGAATTCCAGTCTTTACTTAGTGCAATTTTAAGAGAACTGAATGTGGTGTTGTAGGAACAAGTGAACAGTCACTCATACAAATTTCCTCCCTTTTAGTTCTTGTTTAATATTGTCTTTAACAGTGTTTTGGACTTCCGAGTAAGTTCAAAATTAAACGCATTGCCAGGTTCGCAGCATATTTATACTGCATTCATGTTTGGAGGAGTAAAAATATTAAGAAACAAGACTGTTGGTCACATGATTAGAAAGCACATTCCTCTTGCGTTCCCAAGTGGCACTAAATGATTACTGAGCAAACACAGCCTTAAAGAAAACACAACAAATTACTGCTTCAACGTGCCAGAAGCAGAAGACATCTAGCAAGCTTTGGGCATTGCATTGCTCTCAGTACACATGAGGCAATTTTATCTTGTCTCTTCACTTGGCCATGCTAGGGGAGGGAGAAGAATTCATCCCAGCAGGAAAAAATGAACATTTTCTTCGTCTTCTGCTCCCATAGTTGTTGACTCCTGTCATTCCCCTCTGAAGCCTTCTCTGAGAACTTAGATGTGGAGCTTTGCACCAAGCATGATCCCATTATTAACCAACCATGATGAGGCAAAAGTTTTTATTCTGTGTCAAAGGAGGTCAGCTGGATTTATTTTGAGATGACAAGAAGAATAGAAACTTTGTCTCTTTATTCAACTCCAAACGACTGAAATTCTGTCAATCTTCTTGGGATGCTGGTTGTCAGTGGAGTGGACAGTCCTGTAGGACCAGCACAAGGGGAATCACATATCATCAAACAGGGAGCTACAAAGAAAATGGTCAGGGCTCTGGTCAGTTCATGGCTAGGAGCTGCTTGAAGTCAGTCAGAGGGCTAGGAGGTGAATACAGTCCTGAGGGTCTGTGTGTCAATCTGTCTGGAAGGTTCAAGTTGGGGATATCACTGCCAGAAGGGGTGAGGAGTCAAGACTGGAGGGGTAAACTGAGGCAGTTGTAAAGGTTGGGATGAGGACAGTGACGGGGAAAAGCTTAAAATGTATGGAACAGCATTTGAGAGAGGGTTTATTGGCAGTGACCATGGCTTCTACAGGGGGGTGCATAAAGGAGCAGGGTGAGCTTCATCAATGTGTAATGCTGGGGTTCAGAGGACAGTTGCAGGTCAATATAGTGAGTCTCCACATGGGGATAGGTGGAAATGGAAAGTTGGTGTTAGTGCAGGGTAAAAGGGATGACGGAAGTTTTTGTTTGTAGACGCGGCAGAGCTCAGTGTTGATGGTCTTCACCTCGAGCCGTGTTCTTGCCATTACTTTCCCTTCTCAAGATGCAAGGCACTACTAGAAAATAGTGGAACGATACCCGGGGTGGGTGGAGGAAGTATCACTTTGCTGGGTAAAAGTGCAAGATTCATGGTTGCGAGATACTGTGACATTGAAGCAACAAGAACGTGAGCAGAACTTTGCAAAGCCCCAGCTACATTTAATTAGCAACCAGGCCGTTGCCCAATTGCAGTGTGTTCAGACTGAGGATGCTTAGGGGTCAGATGTTGATCAAAGGTGATTTGTAACATCCCATTGGTGATCGGTGGTTGAACTTGGGCATCTGAATGATGTGGAAGTGAGGAGCAGTGATATCATAAAATGTCCGTACTGGCTGAAGGGAACCACTGCTCATGCACGGGTCCTGGGTGCGAGGCACACATTGCGTCGTCTGTTGCGTTAGTGTGATAATGCTGTGGTCTGAATGCTGTGTTTAGTTGAGTGTCTGATGGGAGCCCGGGGTTGGCTAGGCGTCGGAGCAGCTGCGAATGTTTCCTTCTGGATGACACTGGGTAAGTCACTCAGCCGCGGGGCACCTTCATCAAGTTGCTGCCCGGATTGAACTGGGTGCAGTGCATCTCACTGTGCATAGGGCATAGCTGGCTTCCCACAGGTAGAGAGCGCTATCGACTGGACACATGAGGTACTGAGAGGGCTGTATCACAACCCTGCAGAATTTGTCAACAGAAAGGGGCTCCATTCCATTAATGTTTAGATGATCTGCAATCACTGTTACCATTTCTTGGAGGTGCGAAACCACTACCCTGGCAACTGCCACGACTCCTACATCCTGTAGAACTCTTGACTACCTGCTGTGTTTGAGGGTTCAGATGCCTTACAAATTTGTCCACCGTCGTATGTCATTAATGAGGTGAGTTTGATCAGGAATGATGACAAAACCCGAGGCTTTATGTTGGAAATCCATCCAAAAGACTCAATGCAACTTGGACTGAGCCACAAAAAAGTACAACTTGGCCAAAGATTCTATATTGTTTAAGGAATAATAAGCTAAACAGCCGCCATGTGCTTCTGACCTTGAGCAGGCACCTTTGGTTCCCCTGACATTTCCCTCCATATCCACAACTCAATTCTGAGCTAATCACCTGAATGGAAAGGGTTGATGTAGGAATATTATGCTTTGTCTGTAATATTTTTTGCAAAGTCAATGAAATACTTTTTGACTCATCGTCCTGTTGTTTATTGGGCAAATAAAGTAAAAATGTTCCAAAGGGAATATTTTAATTTGTTTCAGATCTTGTTTTTAACTACCATATTTTTACTCTCTGCGGTGGTTTACAGCTTTGGTATAATTGCCTCAGCTATACATAAATCTAACTTAGTATTAGCCTGAATGTAAATCAAAGAGTGTGATATTCACCATCTTTCAGCAAAGACAGGAGCTCATGCTGAACATTAAACGTAATCTAATGTGCGTTTTCTGATTCTTCAGAGATAGTTGATAGTCCCAAAGGACTCATATAAATACAGCTGCAAGAGCTGTGTGAGGCTGGAATTCTGTGGCGAGTAACTCAATCATGCATCCACATGCCTGTGACAGTTCTTTGAAAAAGATATCTAATTATTCCCAATGCCCACGGCCCCATGCCACACTCTCTGTTCCCTTTCCAAAGCTGCCTTGTTCTGAGCCCATACTCTATCTCTACAACCTACGCCATTCCATTCCGATGTTTATTCCATATCTCTGACCCAATTGCAGACATTTACAGGTCAGATGACCATCAGACTACACCAGTACTTTGAAACAGCAATTATTTTCACTCACACATTTCTTAGCCTTAGCTCTGCTCCCAAACCATTCAGATACTCCAATGGCACAGCAAACTCAAACATCCCCATTCCCAATCTTGTGGCCCCAAGTCTCATAAGCGCACCCTCCTACCACCAGTTCAAAGAAAAAGACTATTTGGTCCATTATGTCTGCACCAGTTCTCCAAAGGAGCACCTCTATTAGTACCATCCTCCTGTATTCTCCATGTAACCCTGCCCATTCTTCGTTTTCAAATAACCATTTGGAATCCTCAGTCGAATCTGCCTCCATCAGGCAGTGCATTACATGAAATTCCTCATCTCATGAAAAATATGTTTCCTCGTATCTTTTTTGCTTCTTTTACTAATTACATCAAATCTTTGTCGTCTTGATCTCAGTCATACCCTGAGTTGGACTCTTACCCCAGTGTAACATATCTTCAATCCAGCAACCCCAAGCTCCTATGCCTATACCTCCTTCCCTCTCCATTCACCCTCTTGACGTCCTCATCTCCTTCACATCTCACCAAAGCCTATCCACCAACTCCAAGGTTCAGATCAGGAGCGTGATAGAATATTCTCCACTTGCCTGGATGGGTGCAGCTCCAGCAACACTCAAGAAGCTTGACGCCAACCAGGACGAAGCAGCCCGCTTGATTGGCACCACATCCACCACGTTCAGCATTCACTCCCTCCACCACCGACACAGGGACAAAAGTGTGCACCATGTACGAGGGGTACTGCAACAACTCACCTAGGTACCTTCCACAGCACCTTCCAAACTGTAACCCCTACCCCATCACAGATATTGGCAGCAGGCTCATGGAACACCAGTGTCTGCAAGATCTTCTCCAATCGTCACAGCATCCTGTCTTGAAACAGGTTTTTCACTGACACTGGGTCAAAATTCTGGAACTCCCTCTATAAGGGCATTGTGAGAGTCCCTGCACCCCATGGGCTGCAGCAATTCACAAAAACCATCATCTTCTCAAGGGCAATAAATACTGGTCAGTGTCACCTACATCGTGCGAATGAGTAAGATAAATGCATCATATTGAATATTGTAATGAAGTGTTTCTGCAAGAAACATGCTTCTTGCTTTATTGTAATTTCAACTGCACAGGCATGTACACTGGATGGAATCCCTGCAGTGTGGGAAGCAGGCCATTCGGCCCATCAACTCCCACACCGACTTTCTGAAGAGCATCCCATCCAGACCTATCCCCCTACCCTATCCCTATAACCCTGCATTTCCCATGGCTAACCCACCTAGCCTGCATATCTTTGGACACTACAGACAATTTCCTATGGCCTATCCACCTAGCCTGCACATCTTTGGACTGTGGGAGGAAACCGGAGCACCCGGAGGAAACCCACGCAGACACAGGGAGAACGTGCAAACTCCACACAGATAGTCGCCCGAGGGTGGAATCGAACCCGGGATGAATTCAGATATTTTACAGCTACTAATATAACACACATTGCTCAGAGTGATCCTGCTCAGTTGGAAACCAAACAGGAGCAGAGGCAGTAACAAGTGCTGAGTGTAATTTGATGAACTAATGGATCTTCTGGTGCATTTCTCACAGTAACTCTGGGACTGAAACATTTGTATGATATTTCGATAGCTAATATAGAGTTGGTCTTTCTCCTCAAGCCCAGTGTGCGTGGGGGAAGTGTTCTGAACAGACAATGACAGTCATGGAAGACTGCAGACCCCTGAGGCCAGCCAACAACAACTTACGTTTAACATGCTATGGAAAGATCCTGCATTTGTATAGAAATTCTCATGACTTCAGAAAACCCTAAAGCAACTCAGTCAATTACTTCGCTGAAACAAAGTCTTACAAGACCCCACAAAAACAGCAGACAATGACCAGATCACAGAATTATTACTGCCACAATTAAGCCACTCAGTGTACAGCATCTGTCCCAGAATACAGCACTCTGATGATCACTTCGCTCAGTGCCATGGTGCTGCCTTATCCCTGTATACCTGCACATTGCTCCTTTTCAACTAACCATTAAATTCCCTTTTGAATGCTTTGATTGTAACTGACCACAACCTCAGACAGTGCATACCAGATAGTAGCCACTCACTGTGTAAAAATGTTTCTGCTTAGATCACTTTCGCTTATTTTACTAAATACTTTAAATCTGCACTCTCTTATTCTCAATCCATTCAGAAGTGGGAACATTTTCTCCCCATCTGTGTCAGACCTCTCGTGATTTTTGGATAGTTCAATCGAGAATTGAGCCTCAACTTCTCCAGTATATCTTCATAACTGAAATTTATTATTGCTGCTTTTAAACCTGTTCTGCACTTTCTTGAAAGCATTCCTTCATTTCCTTCCTAAATTTCAGTGCCCAGAACGGGACTGAAACTGGAATACTCCAGCCGAGGCCATATTAGGATATATATAAATGCAGTATAACCTCATGGCTCTTGTGCTCCACTGCCCTATTAATAAAGCTCTGGATACTGTATGCTTTATTAACTGTTCTCTCAACCTGTCCTGACATCTTTAATGACTTCTACACCCGTACACATAGGTCCCTCTGCTCCTGCATCACTGTACATAAATATCGTTTACTTTATGGCATCTGTCCATGTTCTTCCTGTCCAAATATATCACCTCATAATTCTCTACATTTAACTTTGTCTGACACCTATCTGATCACTCCCACCACAGTTTATAATGTTTCCAAGTTTTGTATCATCCACAACTTTTGAAATTATCTCCTGTGCAACAAGATCTAGGTCATCAATATATATCTGGAAAATTAAAATCCCCGCACCAACACGATGGGAAATTCGACTACAAACCTTCCCCCAGACTGAAAAACATTGATTAATCATTACTCTCAGTTTTTATTTTACACAGCCAATTTCGTAGCCCTGTTGCTACTGTCGCACTTATTCTAAGAGCTCTAATCTTGCTCATAAGTCTGTTGTGGGGCATTGTATCAAATGGTTTTTGAAAGTCTGTGTTATGCTACATATCAACAGCATTGCCCTGATAAACGCTTTGTTACCTCATGAAAAACCTCCAGCAATTTAGTTAAACACGACTTTCCCATCATAAATCCATGTCGCAATTAATCTTGCACTGAAATCTTGTTTTGGGAAGTTTCCCAAACACTGACACTAAGCTGACAGGTCTGTAGAATTAGATTTAGATTTATTTATTTGTCGCATGTACTAAGTGTAGAAATACATAATTACAGCGAAAAGGATACAAAGTTGCCATTCACTGGTGCCACTTTGTTACAAAAGTCAGAATTAAAACACTTACAGAGCCAAAAGGTAAGCAAGAAAAAAAAAGTCCTATCTCCACAACGGTGCAGGAACCAGTCCAATAGCTACGCCACCGTCACTGCCTCACCATCCCCGCTCTCACCGTCACTTCCTCACCGGCCCCGCTCTCACCGTCACTGCCTCACCAGCCCCGCTCTCACCGTCACTGCCTCACCATTCCCGCTCTCACCGTCACTGCCTCACCGGCCCCACTCTCACCGTCACTGCCTCACTGGCCCCACTCTCACCGTCAGTGTCTCACCAGGTGGGGTGGGGGAGGGTTGGCTGGGATAGGAGTGCTACAGAGAGGAGGGAGGAGAAGAAAAAAGTAAGGAAAAGGAACTGGTGAGCAGGGTGGAACTCCAAAAACCTCTTGTTCCTTGGTTAATCCTTAAACACTTCTTTGAAAAAGGGTATAACATGTGCAATTTTCCTCTGGCATCATCCCCGTGTCAAAGGAAGACCTGAAAAATTATTGAATAACTATTTGCATTCGGAATTGCTGATGGAAACAATGTTCCTGCACTTATTTGATATAATGTCATGGCATTTTCTCATCCATCTGAAAAGGCAGATGGGACCTTGGTTTAATACCTCATTGAAACGCTGAAATCTCCTAACAGTTTGCACTTCGATTTTCGGCTCAAATCTGTCAACAGGGAAATAGGATCAATGACCTTCTAACCAAGAGGTAAGAGGGCTACCACTGAGCATGAGAAATGACTGCATCAAGCACAAATAAATGAGGAATGCCAGGTTAAAGTCACCAGCGTTGAAGTACACGGCCTCAGATGTTGGGCTGAGCAATGTTTCAGTTGTAGGATGTGATAAGGCCTTGGAGAGACTGATAACTGAGATTGAAAATGTGAATTTCTTGTACAGGAGGACAAGCAGGGAGCACAATGAACATAGTGATGGACAAGCATGGCTTTATTTTGGATAGCAGCATTCGGTTGAGTTGAAACTTGTGTTGGGTTGACAGGGGTTGTTGTTGTGGAGAGCTCTAGGAAATTTGACTCTGGAGGCACTAGAGGTACGGCTATGGTTTTTAGAGAAAGGGAGTGCCATAAAAGTCACTAACACCTGCAGCCCATACACAACCGGGAGTTGAGGAAGCTTATTGTAATTAGAACTGCTTTGAAGAAGAATAGCTCTCCTCATTCCAAATTGCATAAACTTGTTAAAGAGATATATCTGTGCTCTTCTGACACGGTTAAAGAAAGTTGGAAGCGTAAATTGTTTTGAACTTTTTTACAGCTTCATAAATGACTATCATCTATTAGCAGCAGCACGGTGGCTCAGTGGTTAGCACTGCTGCCTCACAGCGCCAGGGACCCGGGTTTGATTCCATCCTCAGGGGCCCTGTCTGAGCATGTTCTTCCCCCTGACTGTGCAGGTTTCCTCCGAGTTCTCCAATCTCCTCCCACAGTCCAGAGATGTGCAGGTTAGGTGGATTGGCCATGCTAAATTGCCCGTAGTGCCCAGGATTATGCAGGCTAGGTCGATTAGCCATGGGGAAATGGGAGGGTAGGGTGGTGGGTCTGGGTGGGATGCTCAATGGATAGATGGGGTGGACTCGATGGGTTGAATGTCCTCCTTCCACATTGTAGAGATTCTATGATAGTTAGTAGAGCAGTATATGTTCTTTTCTCTAGATGGAGTTTGACAGGGAAGAATCATCAGGACAACCTTGGATGAAAGATGCTGAAAGAAGCAAAGGGTGGAGAGGGACATCCTCCTCTATGTGGTCATGTTATTGTCTCTGCCACTGAGCAAACACTTCATCAATAGTTTGCCACCTCTAACATTTGTGTCCTCTTGACAGGTTTCCAATCTCTTTTTCACATATGGTTTGCATTGATTTTCTTGTCTCCCATTGGCTGCTTTGAAGGCCGCACACAGATCGATTTGACACTTCCTGTCGCCCATTGTTTTCCCATGTGCAGGTTTCCATGGTGATCTATCTCGCCATTATTTTCGACATAAGGCCTGACCCAGTAGTCCTTGCAAACATTGCATCAGACCTGAGTTTACTGCCTTCCCTTTGTATATAAATCCTTCTTTTGTTGAGGTATCATTTTACTCCACAACCCAATCTTAGAGTTTTATATCCATGATATCTGAGCCAATCATGCAAATGTGTGACCATAAAATGCATACCCAGTACAAGCATTTTTTAAATGCTGCTATCTAGATAAAGTTATTAATATATTTCTTTTGGATCACCTTCAGTAGCTTTCAGGAACACAGTGCTGCCTACTGGCCAGATTGTGCATTGCCTCGTGAGAGCCCATTGAAATGGTCAACACTTTCATGGCAACTTCAAATGGTAAGTGCTGCCAGAAAAAAATTGTCTCATGATCATAGCAATAAGTTGAAAGATCTGCAAACAAAAACTATGAGCTCTAAGCAAGATTTATATTGATGTATATATTGATGTAGAAGTTGTTTTTTCCCACAGATCAGTGTAATATTCCTCACAGAAAGGTGGCTGTGGGGAGAATTGAAATCACTACTTCAAACATGTAAGGGTTTTAAATATACTTAGGGCTGGATATTATTTCTAGTAATGGGAAATAGCAGCATACTGGTAATAAAACATAATATTGGTAATCCAGACTGGAGACAAGAGCTCAAACCCCACCACAGCACATGTGTGACTTTAAATTCAATTAATAAAATCTAGAATTAAATGCACAGTCATGAAACTACAGGACTGCAGTGAAAACCCATTTGATTCACTCTTGTTCTTTAGGGAAGGAAATCTGCCATCGCTATCTGGCCCACACATGACTCCAGGCCCAAAGCAAACGGGTTATCTCTTAATTACTCTTTGAAATGGGCAGTAGAAAGTTCAAGCAAGAATTAAAGTAACCTCATTGTTGTTACCAATGCCTTGATCAAAGGCAAAAAAAACCCAAACAGCCCAACAAAATCCTCTTCACTGACATTGGGCGCATCTTGGTAAAATTAGAGAGAGCAGTCCCATAGTCTAGTCCAGAAACAACTTGACAAAGTCATGCTCACTGAAACGTATCTTCAAGCCAATGTCTTCAACTCTCCATCACTACATCTGTGTATATGCTGGCCTACTGGAAAATTAAACAACTAACAGGAGGAGGGTCCTCAATGATGGGCGAGTACAGCACATCAGTACAGAAGTCAAGGCTGAAGTATTGCAATCATGTTCATCCAGAAGCGTAAAGGGAAGCATCATCTCAGCTTCTCTTGAGGTCTTCACAGTCAAAAGATGCCAATCTTCAGCCATTTCAATTCACTTCTACATGACAATGTCCTAGGTCCAACCACCTGATTGGTCAATGACCTTCATTCAATCATGAGGTCAGAATTCGGTAGCTCAGTGATGTGAAATCCTCACTTTTGAAGCAGCCCATACCTCAAGTTGAAAGGCCTGGAAAATATCCAGAGTTGCCTGTTAAGTGGCACTGAAGTGTCAACCAATGATCATCTCCAACTAGAGAGAATCTAAATGTTTACCTGGAGGCCTTCATTGACCAGAAACTGAATTGGACTAGCTTTATTTGGGGAGACAATGGTCTAGTGGTATTATTGTTGGACTGTTAATCCAGAGACTCAGGTAATATTCTGGGGATCTGGGCTCAAATCCCACCACAGCAGATAACAGAATTTGAAATACCAAAAATCTCGAATTAAGAGTCTAAAGGATAAGTGTGAATCCATTGCCGATTGTTGGGAAAACCCCACCTGGTTCTTTTAGGGAAGGAAACTGCCATCCTTACCTGGCCTGGCCTACATGTGACTTCAGACCCATAGCAGCCACCAATGTGGTTGACTCTTAACTGCCCCCTGCGCAGTTAGCGATGGCCTAGCCAGCGATGCCCTCATCCCGTGAATAAAAAAAGTGCAGGTCAGAGCCCAGGAACTTCTCCAGTGAGTAACTCACCTCCAGACTCCCAAAAGCCTGTTTACCATCTACAAGGCAGATAGAATACTGTCCAGTTGCCTGAATGGGTCCAGCTCCAATGACATGCAATCACCCATCCACTGCCTTCCACGTTCACTCACTCAACCAGCAGTGCACTGCAACTGCTTGCCAGGAAACAAAAACAGAAATTGCTGGAGAAACTCAGCATGTCTGGCAGCATCTGTGAGGAGAGAAAACAGAGTTAACATTTTGAGTCCAGTGATGCTTCAGAACAGCTTGTGAAGGCTCCTTTTGACAGCACCTCCTAAATCCACAGCCTTTAATCAGATGGAAGGACAAGTGCAGAACAATGGGAAGGCTCCTCTACAAAATAACACTCCATTCTTAGGTGGAACTATATTGCCTTCCTTCCCTGTCATTGGGTCAAAATGCCAGAACTTCCTTCCTCCTAGCAACGTGGGTGTCTCTCCACCAAATGTAATGGTTCAGGAAGGTGTCACACCTTCTCAAGGACTGTTTGGAGTGGGCATTAAATACTGGCTGGACCAGCAACGTGCATATCCTCAGAAAGAATTTTCTTTACAAGTCCACATGATTCATCACCTAAATGGCCATTATATGTGAGAAGGGGCAATAAATGTCAAGAAGTTATTCAATCAAGCATTCACAATCAAGCTTCCATGTGCACATGCTTTCGGGGTCACAGAGTAGCAGTCATGAGTTAATAGATGCTGTGCTTTTATGCCTATGTAGTCATCAGGCACAGAGGTTGCTCATAACACCGTTAACAGTTTACACCTCCAAGGGCTGTCAACTAACTCAGTGCAAACAAAGGATCAAGCTTAGGACTCTTCTGCCAGTGTACGGTTTAGTGCAACAGAAAGACAGTACATCCACTCATGGAGCCACCTTGAGTGTTGAGACTAAATTCTGTGCAGAGATGTGGATTACAGTACTCCCACAGCAAGCATTCAAAGATGTGAATGAGACACTATTTCACTGTAGAGCACTTTGAGACATTTCAATAGCACAGCAATAAGCCCCATAAAGATGGGGATTTTATTGTTTCCATTTTACATGGCCTGTTCAAATGGGTTTTGGAGCTCGATAGTCAGCGCAGGAACTCCAGGACCTCATAAAGTGTAAAATAAGTGATTGCTGTCTGATGAACAATCCTTTTTTCACCATTAGCCCCTTCCCTGTTGCAATTGATTTTGTCTCTCTGTTTTTCATTCATTAGTCTTTTCATCTGTCTTGTTCCTCCCAAGCCCTCGATAAACTAATTTTTTTACCCCCAAAAAATATACTTTAGTCATAAAACATCTAAAACTACTTTCCAAAACATAACAACTTGACTTTCTATAAAGTGCAATAATATTCAATTTTTCTCCAGAGTATGTTGCACTCTCGTTTGCCTCAATGCATGTGACATTTGCTCGCTGCACTCAATGGTGAGCATATAGCCCAAGGGGCCATGAGATTCAAATTGTCTCCACTCCTTTGATCTACAATGATTTCTGAGCGAGGATGCGCTTCACAGTTTAAGATGAAAACCCTCCTTTTCTTCTCCTATTGTGATTGACTCCAGGGCTGTGTATGGACTGACGGTCCCTCCTCTTTCTTCTCCTCTGTTTTCTGAGAGCCTTGAGTTCTCCTTTGTTGCAAATGAGTCTGAAAGTGTTAATACTGAGGAGTGCCATAAGCACCACCCAATATGTTAACGTTATATGGGCTTGTGGGCAGAAACAGCTTAGGATCTCAAAGGACGGAGACCGAACATCTGGTGCTCCTCAAAGTCTCTGGAATACTGTCTATCATTATCAGTGTAACCTGTAATTAGCAGTTATGGATTCATAGAGTCACAGAGCACAGAAACAGACCCTTTGGTTCAACCAGTCCATGTCAACCATGTTCCCTAACTAAACTCATCCCACCTGCCTGCACTTGGCCCATATCCCTCCAAACTTTTAGGTACTTAACCAAATATCTTTTAGAAGTTGTAACCATTCCCACATCCATCACTTCCTCTGGAAGTTCATTCCATAAATGGACTTCTCTCTGTGTACAAAAAATGCACCTCATGTCTTTTTTAAATCTTTCTCCTCTCACCTTAAAAATATGCCCCCTAGTCTTATAATCCCCTACCCTAGGGAAAAGACACCTGCCATTCACCTTATCCACGCCCTTGATGATTTTATAAACATCTATAAGAACACCCCTCAACCTCCTACACTACAATGAAAAATGTTCCAGCCCAACCAGTCTCTCCTTATAATTCAAGCAATCTATTCTTGGCAACATCCTGATAAATCTTTTTTCAACCCTCTCCAGTTTAACAATATCCTTCCAAAACAGGGAGACCAGAACTGGACACAGAACTCCAGAAGAGGCCTCACTAATGTCCGATATAACCTCACCATGATGTCCCAACCCCTAAAGTCAAAGATCTGAGCAATGAAGACTAGTTTGTTAAATGCCTTCTTAACTGCTCTGTCTATATGTGATACAAACTTCAAAGGATTTTAGACCTGAACCCCTAGATCTCTCTTCTACAACTCTACCCAAAGTCCTACCATTAAGTCCTGCCCTTGTTTGACCAAAATGCAATACCTCGCATTTATCCAAATTAAACTCCATCTGCCACTCCTCAGCCCATTGACCCAATTAACATGCAATAAATGATTTCTGGTTAACTACAAGTCTTTAGGAAGTGGTTTAGCTCCCTACCCAGTAGGCTGGATCGTTTCCTGCACTTAAAGAGGATGGGGGCAGTGAACCCTCATCACAAACAGCAGTTCATTCAGCATTGGGAGCTGGAACACACATACACCACCCTATTCCATCTTCAGTATTAAACATACAATCCTTGCTGTCAAATCCCTCCATAATGCTGCTCTGTAGTTTACGAAATCCCTACAAAAAGTCGCAGTCATGGCTCAGTCTTGTCTCTGAGTCATAGGTCGTGGGTTCAAGTCCCACTGCAGAGGCTAAAACACATCATTGAGGCTGACACTCCAGTGCAGTACTGAGTGTTGGCAACAGGATCACCTGAGATGAGCAGATTGGTCAAGTAGAGGTTTTCCCCACTTGTAGGTTCCCTCACTGCCTGCCACAGACCCAGTCTAGTAGCTATGACCTTTAGTACTTGACCAGCTCAGTCAATAGTGCTACTGCTGAGCTATTCCAGGTGTTGGATATTGAAAACCCCCAACCAGTGCACATTTTGCACTTTTGCCACCCTCAGTGCTTCCTCGAAGTGGTGTTCGACATGGGGGAGATGTGTCATCTTTTGAATTGGGGCATTGTATTAAGGTTATTAAAAAAGAGATGGCACTATTCAAAGAAGGGAGGGTAGCAAATTGGCAATGTCGCTGGACAAATACTCCAGAGACCCAGGTAATCTTCTAGGGACATGGTGTGAATCCTACCATGGCAAATGGTGAAATCTGAATTCAATTTTAAAAAAATCTGGAGTTATAAACTAGTTTAATACACCCACTGTTGATTGTTTTAAAGAAAAAAATAAGAAAGGAATCTGTCACGCTTACCTGGTTTGATCTAGTTCCTGGTTGATCCCCGTACTTTGACTCCAATCCGTAGCGATGTGGTTGATTCCCACCTGCTCTCAGACACACAAATCATTCAGTTCCATCAAACCCCTGAAAATCTTAACCAAAAGGACAGAGCACCTGGAATTGACCTAGATACTGGAGACAACATCAGCAGAAACAGCCCTGCCAACCCTGCAAAGTCTTCCTGACTAACATCTACGGGCTGGTGCCAAAATTGGGAGAGCTATCTCACAGATTAGTCAAGCAACAGCCTGACACACCTCACAGTATCCTAGACATCACCATCACAATCATCATCTGTGGATATATCTTGTTCCACCAGCAGGACAGACCCAGCAGAGGTGGTGACGTTGTGGTATAGAGCATCGAATCTGGACCCCATCAAGTCTCATGGCATCAGGTCAAACATGGACAAAGAAGCCTCCAGCAGATTACCATCTATCTGTTGCAGATAAGCCCATCTATGAGCGTATCGGTAGGAGTGACCACTGCACAGACCTTGTGAATGTGAATTTCCATTTTCATTTTGAAGATACCATCTATGAAGTTGTGTGGCACTGCCAACATACTAAATGGGACAGATTTCGAACAGCACTAGCAACTTAAAACTGGGCGTCCTTGAGGCATTGTGAGCCATCAGCACCAAAATTGTACAATTTGTAACCTCACAGGCTGCCACATCCTCCAGTCTACCATGACCATGGTAGGGGTTTCAACAAAGAACAGGACCAGGCATACCTAGAATAAAGGGTCAACCTAGTGAAACTCCAATATAGGACTACTTGTGTGTCAAATAATAGAAGCACTATGAAACAGACAGGGCTACTTGATTCCACACCAATGGATCAGACCTAAGCTCTGCAGTCCTGCCTCATCCAGTTGTGAGTGGTGGTGTTGGTAAAATTAATAACTAAAAGGAGGAAGAGTTTCCACAAGTAATCCCAACCTCAACGCTGATAAAGCTCAGTGCATCACTGCAAAAGATTAGGCTGTAACATTTGTAGTCATTTCGGTCTCCTGAGTTGTCCCCAGCATCTCTGATGCCAGACTTCAGCCAATTCAATTCACTCCACATGATATCAAGAAACGGTTGGAGGCACTGGATACTGCAAAGGCTACAGGCCCTGACAACATTCTGGAAATAGTACTGGAGACTCCAGAACTTGCTGCTCTCCTAGTCAAGCTCTTCTTGTGCAGTTCCAACGCTGGCATTGACTTGACAATGTGGAAAATTGCCCAGGTATGTCCTGTGCACAAAAGCTAGACAAATCCAACCTGACCAATTAGCAACCCATCAGACTACACTTGATTTATCAGTAAAGTGAGAGAAGGGATTGTTGATGGTACTATCATGGAACACTTGCAAAGGAATAACCCACTCACTGAGAGACATTTTGGGTTCTGATAGGCCCACTCAGCTCCTGACCTTATTAGAGTCATGGTCCAAACATGGACAAAAGAGCTGAATTCCAGAGGTGAGGTGAGAGTGACAGCCCTTGACATCAAGGCTGCATTTGGCTGAGTGTGGCATCAAGGAGGCCTAGCAAAACTGGAATCAATGGGTATCAGGGGGCAAACTGTCTCCTGGTTGGAGTTATAACTGGAAGGTGGTTTTGGTAGTTGAAGGCCAGTCATCTCAGCTCCATGACATCTCTGCAGGAGTTCCTCAGGGTAGTGTCCTCGGCCCAACCATCTTCAGCTTCTTCATCAATGACCTTCCCTCCATCATAAGGTCATAAGTTGGGATGTTTGCCAATGATTGCACAACGTTCAGCATCGTTGATGACTCCTCAGATACTGAAGCAATCCATGTCCAAATGCAACAAGAACTGAAAAATATTTCAGGCTTGGGCCGGTAACATTTGCACCACACAAAGACAGGCAATGATCATCTCCAACAAGAGAGAATCTAAGGATTGACCCTTGGCATTCAATGGCTTTATGATTGCTAAATCATGCATTGTCCTGGAGATTACCATTGATCTGGAATTGGACTGGACAAGCCACACAAATAATGTAGCTTCAAGAGTCTAGGAATCTGCAGCAAGTTACTCATTTTCTGACTCCCCAAAGCCTCTCTACTATCTGCAAGGCATGAGATAGGAGTGTGATGGAATACTCCCCACACGCCTGGATGAGTGCAGCTCCAACAATGCTCAAGAAGCTTGACACCATCCAGGACAAAGCAGCCCACTTGATTGGCATTCCACGCATTATCTTCAACATTCACCCATTCACTGATGTATAGTGGAAGCATTATTTACCATCTGCAAGAGGCACAGCAGTGACTTGCCAAGCTCGCTTTATCCAAACTCATAATCTCTACCAACCAGGAGGTCAAGGATAGCAGATGCATGGGAAAAGCAACATCTGCATGCTCCCCTCAAAAGTTACACATCATCCTGACTTGGACATATGTTGCAGTTCCTTCACTGTCAATGGAGCTCCCCTTCCAACAGTCTTGTGGTTGTCTCTTCACCTCAATGTCCTCAGTGGTTTGAGAAGGCACTTTGTCAGGAGCAATTAGGGATGGGCAATGCATACAGGCCCCGCTCATGGTGCCCGCATCCCATGAACGAATGGAAAAGAGGACTTACAGGAGAGTTCTCCATGAAATCCTGGTCATCCCTCACCAAAGCAGATTATCTGGTCATTAATACTTCGATGTTCATGGGATCTTGCTCTGTGGAAACTGGCAGCCACACACCCTACTTTACAATAACAACTACGTATCACAAGGTGCTATATGAATGCAAATTATTTCATTCCATGGCCCAAAATTGGTGATTATGTTTCTGTCCGGGTGTACAGGATCATGCTCCACTGTGAGATTCCCTGCTCTCACCTACCTGTTGCCCTTTGGGCTCAGACATGGAAGGTGCCAAACTGAGTCACTCAAATGCAGAACTGTATGTAACACAGATGAGTCAACATGTCCAGGGGGAACAGGAAGGGAACTGGAGTGTGGGGTGGTGAATAAAGTGGTTATGAAGCTACGACACCTATACAATGTGCAGGGCAAATCAAACTGGATAATTGGGAATTGTTGGCTTCGTTATGTCTTTCACTTTGAGCCTATCTGGCATTTGCAACTTCTTGCTCAGAAAAATGTTCAAAATGCAGAATTTGTAACAGAATTGCTATCTATCCAGAACCTACTGCTCGCCTGTTTATTTTTTATTCTCTAAATCCCGTTTAATTCTGTGGAGGATTATAATTGTATATTCATTACATGAGTGACAGCTGCTGATTTATTCTAAGGACTCAGTTCCACTGCTTAATTCTGTCTTTTTCTTGTCTGTATTGTGATGCCTGCTGTATTGAATTCAGTAGATTTCTTTTAATAAACTGATTCCTTCAGATGTTGAACATGTGTTTGCTGTAGGGTTGCTCAGATCTCTTCTTCAGTTCCAGTATTCCTTCTCTTAAGCTTTCCTTGAGGTCTTTGAAACGATTAGACAAGTTGATAAGGTAAATAGAAAGAATACATTTCCTCTTGCAGGGGGGTGCAGGAAATGGTGGAAAATCCTTAAATTGAATGCCAAACTATTCAAGGCTGACATTGGGAAGCACTTCCTTACATTAACGCTTATGGATGTTGGCATTCTCAAGAGACTTCCAAGGCCAGGCAGTCAACTGGAAATTTCAAAACAAAGATTGATAGATTTTTGTTAGGCAAAAGGGCTATGGAACTAAGTGGTTAGTTGCAGGTTGACCATGATCTCATTGAAAACAGAACAGAGTTGAGGGGCAAATCTTCTTAAGAGGAGATAGCCTGTAAAACTATCAACAGTTATTAATTAAGTGGCCACCTCTCATTCTGTAAACCTTGCTGAGTGAGTAGTAACAAGGTAATCATTTGTTTAACTGAGGTACATCAGTGCTTCTCCCAGCCCCCATCCTCACCCCTACACATTCACAGCAAGGGGCACGGCTCAGCAATCGCCTCAAAAAACCCTAGCTGGTCAGCTCCATTGCCTTGCCCAGGCAGTTTGAGATCGTCTGTCACCACACCAGGTGAGTTCATATTAATTTTTCAGAGGTGGAGACTTCAACCGCTTTGTGCATTAACGTGGGAATGTTTAATATGGTGGTTAGTATTCAGTTACACTATAGAACAAGGGAATTGAGAAAAAGCCAAAGCCGATATCTAATTCATCTTTTGCCGTTCTGGTAGTTGCCTGACAACATTAAAATGGAATTGTTAATCCCATATGAAGTATATTTCAATATTGCCAAAATATTACACTTTATTAAATCTATTAATCTTGGACTCATTAGGACAATTCACAAGATTACAGATTTAAACGGAGAGCAATATGTACACTATATGAGGCGAGATTCATTGGCAAGTGGACTCAGCTTTGTAGAGGTTTTGTAATGGAGTTTGCACCAGTCGGATGATGACTGACAGTTCATTGCCAAGCTACGTGTAAATTTTAAACTGGGCATGTTGATGCTAATTGGTCAAGGCTGTGCCCTGAGTAAATAAATATTGAATTCAACTAGAAATTACATGCTTAAAACTATTCTCCTGAAGCAGAAGAAAGGACACCGAGGAAACTGTTTTGAGGTCAAAAGCTGGTTTATTTTGGATTGGGAATAGAGAAACTTTCTGGGATCTACTAGAAAAGAAGACAGTATGGTGGCTCAGTGGTTAGCACTGCTGCCTCACAACACCAGGGACCTGGGTTTGATTCTAGCCTCGGGTGACTGCCTGTGTGGAGTTTGCACATTCTCCCTGTGTCTGTGTGGGTTTCCTCCGGGTGCTCCAGTTTCCTCCCAAAGTCCAAAGGTGTACTGGTTAGATGGATTGGCCGTGCTAAATTGCCCATGGTGTTTAAGGTTATATAGATTAGGTGGGTTACAGCGGAAAAGAGTAGGGATGGATGTGAGTGGGATATTCTTTGGAGGGTCAGTATGGAATTGTTGGGCCTGTTTTCACACCTGTGTGTATATATATATTTAAGTTTTTCCTTTCAGGTAAATTCAGACGAGACCAAATACAAAGTTTTCACACTCTCCTGTTCGTCTGTCAGACTCACATAGGCATTGAGCTTGGAGCAGGGGACACAGTCAGAACTCCATTGCAGTAGGCCCATGTTGAATACTCTCCCTCAGTGTGTGACGGCCGACAGAGAGATACCAGGGACAGCATTGGCACATCAGAGGGTGATTGGTGTAGATTGGACATTGACAAAACAATGTTAGGACAAAGTCATAAATTTTACTATGCATTAAAATATTAAAATATTTGATGGTGGACTGATTGTTAGAGATTCATTGTACACTTGACATCTTCTGCGGGATAGTTTGATGGTACAGTTTGTCCTGAATGATCAACTTTTCTACAGCAGATCCCACCAAATTCCTCTGCTCTTGTTACGAAATTAACTCAAACCTTTTCATCTGCGCTCATTGTTCCACATGTAATTGCATGTTTTAAGATATTTTTAATTTCTAGTTGAGCACAACATGCTGTGATTAAAATATGCATATATATCTATTGTTTGTATACACATTAATTGCTATGATGAGTTAATAATTTCATTTTGATTTTGTCAGGTGAGTACCAGAACAGTGGAAGGCAAATTAGATGAACTTTGGCTTTTTCTCAATTCCCATGATCTTTCACAATATGACCTAACAATATTGGAATCTTTTAATTCTGCGTTTATCTTGTTAAAAAAAAGTGACCCTATTTTGTCAATAGGTAAATCTTCTTCTAAACTACTGCCATCGTCTCTGTGCTGTTCCAAATTTCGGAAGTGTTGGCATCATATTCAACCGCTCAGATTAATACTACCTGGAGCAGATTTATCTCGGGGAAACAATCGAGGGTTTAAAAGGCAGTGACAGAGGTTCATTGAGGGTCTCTTGCAAATGTGACCACTTGCAGCTGGAGTTTCTGTTTGTATTTCGGGGGCTCTACTGTGGATTGAGGTTGAGGGCTGCTATTTATGTTAGTCAGGGCCCTTACCTACTCCCCTCATCCCCACAGGTGAGGCTCCTTCTGCTCACTGTGGAGGGAGGGAGGGAGAGGGGAGGTGTTTGAAGGTTGGGGGTGGGGGGGTACCTCTCTCTCTCTCTCTCTCTCAGTGCTGACCAAGTGCAATCGTTATCGCAGAGAGTGGGTGTAGAGAGCCCAAGCTCTTCGCTCGGAGGATGGTACAGCCAAACCGTGGAGCCTGAGCACAAGAGTGCAGAGAGGAGCCGCTCCTTTTGCTCTTACACCGAGCTCGACATCTGCCGGATCCGGCAGCCCCCCGCTCCCAGCCGAGATGCCGGGCTGGAGGAAGAGCTTCACTTCATGTCTGCAGAAACTGCACGATGATGGTAGGGATTCTCGTCCTGAAGGTGCAATGGGACGGATGGATGGATGGATGGATGAATGAGGCTGCTTTTTTTGTGCGGGCAATTCTGAACCCAGAGCCGAGAGCGTGTGCATCCTTGCCGGGTTTAAGTGGGCGGTGGATTCCCCCCTATCCGCTTGAGCTCCGGCTCAATATTGTCACATCTTGCTATGCACACACACACATATATATATATATGTATGTATTGAGTTGATCAGTGGGTTCATTTAAAAAGTGTAGATTGTGCGATGGTTTTTTTTTTAACCCTTGATCATTGTGAAATAATGACCCTTGGCATTTACCAGGCTGTTTTAAAATGTGCAAATAAGAGTAAATATGTATTGCTGCTTCTGGAATGTTTTTATGTTAAGCAGGCTGCAGTGTGATGGGACTCTGTTTATGTTACAATATTTGAGACACGTGTGTGTCTGTTGGGGTTGTTTGGTGCCTGGACGCAATGCTGAATAGAGTTCTTTTTTTTGCTTAGAAAAGGACTCTGCATTAACCTGATTTAAAGCCAAACGTCTTCCTTTGAAATAATAACTAGAGAGAGAGAGGAGGGGTTATCGCCCGGAGATTTGTGGAGTTAGTTGCAGGTCAGTCACATTCAAGTTGCAATTGGATTGCCCGGGAGATGTGGAAAAGGAATGGAACTGCTGTTCTAGGATGCTCCGTCTTGCTTGTTTGCACCGAGATGCAATTCGTACCCAAATCCTATGGAGTGCAAAATGCCCATTAAGTCTGTCTGATGTTAAGGACAAGCCCTGAGGGTTAATCATTGCCACAGCAGTGTTCCCTGTCCCGCTGCTTACACTGCTTTGACGTGTGTGTCATTTTAAGCTGTTAAGAAATCTACAGTCAACATTTCCATCTGTTCTGAAGGAATCTGTAAACCCAGTCTTTGTCTTCCTCTGAAATGTGACCAGATTTGCTGGGAATAGGGAGGAATGATGCAGAATTTTACATCGGTGGTCACTCTGGCAAGTTGCTATTGGATTAACCCCCCCCCCACTCACATCATTCACCCTCTCCTGAGTCACCATCTCATTCCTACCATCCCCCATGTCTGCAGAATGCACCCTGGGTGTAGGGGAATCTGGGTGTGAAACCCTGCAATGTGACTGTGCACTGGCCATCAGCGCTGTGCACAGTGTGCTCTGGGATGAGCTCAGTCTGGATGGGGGCAATGTTTGAGATTGAGTGGCGTTCCTGTTTTTTTCTTGCCTAAGTAATGCAGTGTGCAGTTGCATCAGGCCATGCTCAACTCATTTGGTAAGCAAGGACCAGGTGTTATCAGATGCCGGGGTTATAGCTGACCCCAGTTTTGGGAAGCGTGTGGTCTGGCCTCAAAGCCATGGAATGCTCCAGTCAGTTGGACTTTGCAGTACCATGGTCCTTGGCAGATAAGGTTTGATTGGGTTTTCTGACATGATAGGAGCCTTGCTCCTTCTGCATCGCTGTGGTGGGGAAGGGACCATTGCCCATTTGTGCAAGCTGCCTTTGGAGAGCTGATTTGGAAAGGGATGCAGTGTTTTTTGTCAAGGTTCATGCTCATCAGCTGTGCACAGCTTCACAGTGCAGATGCCGTGCTCTCTCAGCTGTTCCCAGGGATATACCCTGAGATGAACATGAGTCGCAGCCAGAGGATGGTCAGCTCAGTGAAAGGCACTCTTTGCTTTGCCCGCAATGTACTGGCCTTCCATTGCAAAGAGCTGAGTGTAGCAGACTGGATGTTGCAAAGTGCCGGCTATATACTGAAGGATTATATTAAAGCTTCAAGTGGCTGCCAGCAAGTTTCAGTGCGGAAGGTCACTTTCTAAAGTGCTTCTGCCATTGTAGACCAGAACATTGGAAACCTGATTGACATGAAATTGACATTGAGCATGCAACTTTGCATGTAATGAGGCAACTCCGTTTCACAACTGTATTTAAAGGAACTAATCTTTCTGTTAGTCAACTTAAACTTCTCTATAATGCCCTTTTACATTTTATTTATAAAGTCACAATTTGGAAAATAAAGGTTCAATGGATAATGCAGCTAGTGCTGCTGATTTCACAAAGTACTTGAAATCTGCTTCCTTCCCCAATTTCTGGGATCACTGCTCCTTTCCTGCAGTTTGCAGTCAAGCTGAAGATTTTACTCAGCTTTCCACTGACCTGCCTCATCTTAGGGCCCACTGGGGATAGCAAGAATGGCTTCTAAATTTCCAAGTGGAAAGCAAGTACTGTTAACAGTTTTGGCCCCCTTATGTAAGGGAATGATATACTGACATTGGAGGCAGTCCAGAGAAGGTTCACTGGTATCAGCTATTGAGAGACTGTCTTTTGTGAGTAGGTTGGACCTGTATTCATTGGAGTTTGGAAAAATTAGGACATTCTTATTTCTTATGTAACATCTAAGACTCTTGTCAGGGTATGTACAGAGAGGTTGTTCCCCTTTCTGGGAGAGTCTAGAAGCAGAGAGCATCATCTCAGAGTAAAGGATTGGACATTTAGGACAAGAAATGAGGAGGAATTTCTTCTTGAGAGGGTTGTGTGAATCTATGGAATTCTTTACCGCAGATGGCTGTCGAGGCTGGGTTGTTAAGTATATTCAAGACAGATTTTTAATCAGTAAGGGAATCAAGGATAGCGGGGAAAAGGCAGGAAGGTGGACTTGAGACTGGTTCTGAGCTAAGTTTCCCATCTCAGGCTCATGAAGAACTAAGAAGCAGATACTGAAGAATGGACTTTGCTTAACATGCCTCTCAAAGAATGCCTCTCCCACCCTCTCTATCAGACCGTAAGGTAATAGGAACAGAAACAGGCCACTTGGCCATTGACTCTGTTCTGCCCTTCAAGGAGATCAGGGTGTCAAAGTGAGGACCTCCTCGCCTTTTTTGCTGATGGCCTCTCCACTGAAAGACATGGGTTTCACCAAGGCCTTCAGTGGATGATACCATCCTCCCTCCCCCCCAGGATCACAATAGGATCAACGCTAATGGGATATTTTTAAGATAAGTCCACTCCTTGGTGTCTGTTTTTTTGGTTCTTCATGGGCCTAAGGTGGGAAACTGAACTGAGAGCCAGGGGAATGATGGGTTTCAACCCATATCTTATGATTCTCACTCTGACAATACATCAATTTTCATTTTGATAAATTCTCATCTGACAACTGGAAATTGAGTGCCTATTTATAATGATAGAAGGGCTGTGATGTGGAGATGGGCTCTGTCGGAACATATCATTTTACGGCAGCAAAGGTGGGAAGCTGAGATACCCAATATATGTTTCTAAAAGGCTAAAAAAAGTCTTTTGAATATACAACAACTATAAAGAAATTGAGAATATTTAATACCCTCTAGCATTTATAGTGCATGGCCGGTCTGTCACACCAGAAGAATTGTGTGTAAATTTCTTCTGTCACACTTCAAAGAAATGCATAATAAATGAAAGGTTGACATTCAATAAAGGACCCAGAATATCTGCAGTCTCGGTGAACTAAGTAATAAAGGCAGAGGAGTGTGATACCGTTCACTTTGGAATAACCTTAGCTAAGGCACACATTTAAGAAACAAAAACAGTTGTGGCCTGAAAAGAAATTAAACCCTGATTGTACCAAGTGTTTATTTAACAGCAGTTAGACTTGAGTTGAAGGGATCGAGTTCCACGCAGCAGTACAAACCTCTCTCACACTGCGCCCGTTTTGAGCACCATTTTAACTGACTTCTCACGTCCAGCACATCTATTTGGGTCAACCTGGTTCGGTCAGCCCAATTTTGCTGCTGAAACAGTGCATTGTTGTTTAAGTCCCAATCCAAGAGTTCAGCAAGTAATCACACTCAGCGAAACGCTTAGGCTGAGCTGGAGGCTTAGTTTGATGTGCGTGTATTTTGGGTCAAATGTTAACTGAGGTTTTGTCTTCCTGTGTACGTAAACTTAAAAGACCCCACGCTACTGTTGAAAGAGCAATTGAGATCTCTCCTTGTATACCGGGAACCACTTACACCTTAACCACTGTCACCAGATAGATATTAACCCATCATTTATCCATTGGCTACTCGTTCACAAATTGCCTGCTGCATTCGCCTACAGAACAGGCGCTGTGGTTAGAGACATAGAGATTCTAGGAGACAAACCCATCCACTTTGCCTAGGATCATCCTGGTAGTCACTCGATACTATAATGTACTTGTCAACTGATCATGCTAATCGATTCATCTCTCATTAGTTAGTCTACTACATGAGGTGAGGAAGACCCCAATGTTGAAGAGCTTTGGGACTTGTGTGTCCCAGGGCACATGTTCCTCCCAAGTAATGCATGCCTTGTCTCAACTTACTTAAATTCTCTATCTCCAAATATTCATTTTATGGAAGAAATCCATCTCATTTGTATTTCTGAATCTGCAGATTAGTTTTGATTTACTGCTCCGCAAGTCCGAGTCTCCAGTCCTGCTCTATAGACGCATTAAAAAAAACTCCTCAGAAGTAATCAATTAGTCGAGAAACACTTTTTTTGTGAAGTTCTGAAGGCATGAAAGTTGCTATTATGAGTGGATGCGTTTTCTTTGTCCCTGATCAGCTCCAAATGTTGCAGACACCTTGCAGCAGCCGTGGTTGGGAAATAAATGCTCTTTTGCTGGTATCAGTCACATATCAAAGCAGTTATTTTCATGGAAGAAGGAAGACTTAAGTCATTAGGAGTTTGAAGTTTGCCAGCTTGTGAATTAGATCAGAACTTGTGACAAATTGTATTTGCCTATTTTGAGCAGTGGTGTCAAAAGGGTGGGGTGGTCAACATTTAAACATTACAAAGTTAGCCGCAAGCTAATGCTATAGGGAATACGTAAAGCGTACATTTATCCTGTGGCCTGATTTTTCCAGGACATCCCCAAATAATTTATGCCCATTGAGATGAAGCCAATTGTTGCATAGCAAGGTCCCGTGATGAATGAATGCCAAGATAACATGTTTTCACTGATGTTGGAGACCAGAAGAATTCCCTTCTGATCTATCCACTGTGGTAACAGAGAGCTGAGAGCAAGACTTCACACAGAACCAACTCCCCACCGATTTCCCTTGCCTTATTTTTTAATTAGAATTGTTGGTAATCAGGCCACTTTTATTGTGCTCCTTATATCAACAACTTGCTAATTAAAAATTTATAATAGATTTTCTTTTAGCAATTAATTTGTGTCAGGGCAGAGTTCGCGTCTTCGGGCAGCATCCCTTTCTGATTCATTGATATCGCAAAGAATATACAGCACAGCAACAGACCGCTCAGCCCAACTTGTCTGTGCTGTACTCCACCCGAGTTACCAGCCATTCTGTCCAGTTTATGTCAGCATTTCCACACACATTTTTATTCCTTTTTCTTTCAAGTAGTCATCCAATTTTCTATCGAGAGCATCAAAGTTATTTTTCCAATTCCCACAACCATTTTGATGGCGACCTACACTCGCTCAGTATAGTGATTTCTCATGATCTTCCTATTGGTTGTGTTACTGACTAACTTGTATGTTTTGCCCCCTTGTTTTGGATTCTCCCATGAGGGGAAAGCATCCTCCTACATCTACCCTGCCTAGCCCATTCATAAATTTTAAAAGTCTATCAATGAGTCAAATCATAGAGCCATACAGCACAGGAACAGACCATTTAGTCCAACTCGTCCATGCTGACCAGGTTACCCAAACTGAACTAGTCCCACTTGCCTGCATTTGGCCGATATCCCTATCCAAATGTCTTTTAAATGTTGTAACTGAGTCTTCTTTCTTCTGTAGGAAAGAGGTCCCGCCTGTCAGTCTTTCTCAGCCGTGGGACTATTCTTGTAAACTTCCTGTGCACTTTTTCCACTTTGTCATAGCACGGAGACTAGAATGGTGCACGGCACTCCCAACTGCAACGTGATCGAAATTTTGTGCGGTTTAACGTAACCTCACTACTTTTGAGTGCTATTCCCCTGGGAAGTGAATCCCAGTGCTTTGTTAGTGTTTGTAATAGCTTTGCTGACCCATGACACAGCTTTTAACTATTTATTTACCTGAACCCCTAGACACTTTTGATGGTCTACCACATTCTTGTTTTTCAAAATATAACTGCTGATTCTGATTTTACATTGGGTTGTAGAACAAAGGGACCTAGGAGTTCAGGTATATAATTCTTTGGAATTTGCCTAATAGATAGACAGGGCGGTTAAGAAGGCAGTTAGCACGCTTACCTTCATTGCTCAGACCTTTGAATACAGTAGTTGGGACTTTATGCTGAGGTTGTAAAGGACATTGGTGAGGAATCTTCTGTAGTACTGTTTGCAGCTCTGGTCTCCCTGTTACAGGAAGGATATTATTAAGCTGGAGAAGGTTCAGAAGAGATTTACCAGGATGTTAAACAAAAGTTGCTGGAAAAGCACCCTTCCTCAGTCACTGGACTTGAAATGTTAACCCTGATTTTTTCCTTCACAGATGCTGCCAGAGCTGCTGAGCTTTTCCAGCAACTTCTGTTTTTGTTCCTGATTTACAGCATCCGCAGTCATTCTGGTTTTTACCAGGATCTTGCTGAGAATGAAAGGTTTGAGTTTATAAGGAGAGGCTGGCACTTCTTTCACTGTAGTGTAGGAGGTTGAGGGGTGACCTCATATGCATTTATAAAATCGTGAGGGGTATAGATAAGGTGAATGGCAGGTGTCTTTTCCCTAAGGTGAGGGCTTTCAAGATTAGGGGGCACATTCTTGAGGTTAAGAGGAGAAAGATTTAAAGAAGACATGAGGGGCAATTTCTTTTTACACAGGGAGTGGTTCGTGTGTGGAATGAACTTCCAGAGGAAGTGATGGATGTGGGTACAGTTACAACGTTTAAAAGACATTCGGATAAGTACATGAATAAGAAAGGTTTGGAGGAAATGGACCAGGAGCAGGCAGGTGGGACTGGTTTAGTTTGGGATTATGGTCAGCATGGTCTGGTTGAAGCAAAGTGTCTATTTCTGTGCTGTATGTCTCTAGGACTTTACCCTTACGCTGAATGGTGTTAGAGTTCATTACATTTTAAATCTCATGCCTTCTTGTTTTGTATTGCATCCTTCCCCAGAGTTAAATTCGTGCCGAGTTTGAAATAAAAGATGTAACTGTATGGCCTACCCATCATGAGCTGACTGTTCATATTCCCACAGTGATGTTTGGATGTTGAGCAATGCAAGAATGATGGCAAAAGAATAGTTATGATTGAAGACAGTGAACATGGCTGTGTAATGAAATTATTTATGTCAACTGGACTTGATTAACATCTCATAAACCCATTTATTTAACCAGTGTTAGGCCTTATGTGTGCAGTTCCGGTCACCACACTACCAGAAGGACGTGGATGCTTTGGAGAAGGTGCAGAGAAGGTTTACCAGGATGTTGCCTGGTCTGGAGGGTTTTAGTTATGAGGAGGGGTTGGATAAACTCGACTCGTTTGCGCTGGAAAAACGATGGCTGGGAGTGCGGGATGGGGGAGGGGCGCGACCTGATTGGGGTCTACAAAATTATGCAAGGGATAATTAGGCGTCAGTAGTCTGAATCTTTTTCCCAGGGTTGAGAGGTCAGCTACAAGAGAGTTCAAGGTGAGAGGGGGTATGTTTAGGGGAGAAGTACGGGGAGAACTTTTCACACAGAGGATGGTATAGGACCTAAAATGCACTGCCAGTGGAGGTGGTGGAGGCAGCCATGTTAGCAGTGGTTAAGGGGTATCTTGATAGACACATGAACAAGAGGCGAATGGAGGGATAGATACCGCTCATGGGCAAGAAGTAGCGGGTCTAACTAAGGATTGGCAATAGGCACAGGTTTGATAGGCCGAAGGGCCTGTTCCTTGCTGTACTGTTCTTTGTTCTCATGGAAACACTGAAAACTTTGAGGAATAAGGAAGGCTCACGGAATTTGTACATTTAGGATAAGCTTTAGGATCCTTGGGCATGTGCACTCGGTCATGGTTATCTCGTCGCTATCCATGCTGCTTTATTTGAGTTTTCTCTAGCCGATGGTTCAGTTTTCCTATGCTATGAGTTAACATGCTTTCTTGTTGTTGTTACCTCTCTGTTTTTAAGTAATTTGACAATTCGAAGATTTTTTAGTGGATTAAGAAAGCAAACACTTAATCATGGGGAGTGGACAGCATTGGTTCAGCTCAGGATTGAAGGGTTTGTGAAAGTTACCAGTGACCCCAGGGTTTGTTTATCCAGTTAGTTCACCAGGGCTTGGTTAGCTGAGTTGGTCAACGTGCAGTGCGGAACGATAATTGGCAAAGATTTACTCGCTGTACTCACTGTAGCAGTTAAAGGAGGTTTACTTCCTTGCTTTAACCCATACCCGATGCAGAGTGGAGACCCTTGAGTTATGTAACCACTTGTCCCTCTCTCTCTATTTGCCTCTGATCTCCTGAGGACATTTGCTAGTAACCTTATCAGTTTCATAAACTGTCAGTACGTGACGAAAATGGCAATATTTACCCTGCACTCTAAACGGAAAAGCATCTTGACTATTTAGACCAGCAGAAAAACTGTCCCTCCTTGAGGCTTCAAAATGACAGCTACTACAATCTTAACTATGAGACTAAGGCTCCTTGCCTTGAATCAAAAAATCAATACATTAAAGGCAGTTTCAAACATATGTAAATAGAATGTGTCAATTTCATGTTGCATTGAGTCAAATGGCCAAATCCTGATGATCTTTTTTACAGTCCCCGTTAGCACTTCTCTTGATGACCTGTAACTTAAAACAAATCAGTGCAGGAATTAGGTGAACACTACTTCTGGTGGGTAACAAGACTGCAAACATCTGAAAGAGATTTCAAGACATGTTGTCCTGCTACGTACTTGGTTACTCCTTGTTTCGAGACCTCTCATGCTGCATTATGGCACTTAATGACTTATCTGGTTTGTTTTCATTCCCCCTGTAAGTAATTCTATTTACAAGGTCGTCTGATTAGTAGATTAGTTCACTGTAAAGAGCGTGGCTGATACAGTTTGCTTACAACAGTGGTGTGGAATGCAGCTCTAACCATGAGCTCACTACTTTGCTCACCGTTGCGGTAAAGTGATAGGCTCTGACTTACAGGGAATATAAAGCTTGCCTACAAAAAATACCCTTTGCTGCAATCATGACTAAAGACAATTGGGAAACAGTCTATATCCCAACACTAGGTTTGTGGAATTGTAAAGCTTGGGGTCTTGAATTTGGGGAGGTTAGCCATTCTTAGAAGGTTGGGGTCTATTTACTCAGTCAGTTTCGGTGTGTCAGATTTGGGGTATTTAAGGAGTCGGCATAATCAGTCAGTCTCGAGCGGGTAGGGGGCTTTGGTCAGTCTTGGGGATGGGATCAGGTTTGGTGAACTTGCTCAGTCTTGGGGCATTAAGGTTGGTGTACGAACTTGGTCAGTTGCCACAGTTCAGAGATACAGTCAATGTCAAGGTTTTAGGGTTGGGGTATCTGGTCACATTGAGATTTTGCAGTTTGTGTATTCGGACAGGATGAGGATGCTGGGGTTGGTTAGGCACAGCCAGTTTTGGAACTGCAGAAGTGGCATGTCCTTCACTTCTCTTTGCGTACCTCTATCTGAATCTCTGCCTACTACCTCTTAAACTGAAGCACGGGAGCCATGGACCATGCCATCTCTGTCTCATGTTGGGATCTAGACTGGACAGTCAGAAGCTTTTTCCCAGGGTGGAAGAGTCAGTTACTAGGGGCCATGGGTTTAAGGTGCGAGGGGCAAGGTTTAAAGGTGATGTACGAAGCAAGTTTTTTACACAGAGGATGGTGGGTGCCTGGAACTTGCTGCCAGGGGAGGTCGTGGAAGCAGATGCGATAGTGACTTTTAAAGGGCATCTTGACAAATATATGAATAGGATGGGATATGGTCCCTGGAAGGGTAGGGGGTTTTTGTTGTGACGGGCAGCATGTCGATGCAGGCTTGGAGGGCCGAAGGGCCTGTTCCTGTACTGTAATTTTCTTTGTTCTTTGTTCTTTCTTTGAACTGGCCTCAGAGTGTCACAGTGCATATTCATTTGTCTTCCTGTTTTTGAATGGAGGCAAATTGGTTTTGCTGGGAATTGGTGGAAAGTCAGCTGCCTAGTTACAATGACTTTTGTTTTTTGATTATTCCTTTTCAGTTTTGGATGTGGGCCGCTGGTATATATTACCCATTTGTAATTACCTTAGAGAAGCTAATGAATGAACTAGCTTCCTAAATACTATCGAGTGATTTGACCAGAAAGGAGAGACTCAAATTGCTGTGGGTCAAGGATCACATGAAGGCTGGAGTGAGTAAGGATTTCCTTCCCTAAAGGACATCAGTGAACAAAGCGAGTTTTTCCAACTGTCCAGTAAGTTTCTCGGTTCACAATTCCCCATCTTCTTCAGTTTTCCACTCAAAGTTCACAAACTGATGACCTCCACCACAGATAGGGCAAGGAAACAAACAGGACAGAATTGATAGGTGAAGATCGCTTCTGTATTGTATGATTCTATGATTCTAAGCATGGCTTGAATCCACCCCAGCCCAAAAGGGGATTGAACAGTGTGTTGTTGGAATCAATCTGAACCTACTGTCCTTCCAACTTAGCCAGCTAGCCCCCACCAAACTGGCCCAGGTTACTGTAGCAGTGTCCATTATTAATTGACATTGTAGCCTGGAGTTGTGGATTGGTGTCGCGGTAGCGGCATCAGTTTCTCTCCATTATCTCTGTCATTCTCACTGCCTGCCATTGGTATGCGTTGGAAAGATATAAGTGTTGACACCCAACCTATGTGGTCATGTTAGGAATGTACCTTTTCTGGGACATCAGGTCCTGGAGCGGAACTTGAATGTGGAGCTTCTTGGCTCAGAGGCAGTGACTTCAGTTTCTCAGTTCCTGGTATTAACTGTTTTTGTTTACCCAAATCAAATTGCCCAGTCGCCGTGATGAGACTGAAACACATGTTTCCCAGCCTGTGGATTGCTAGTCAAGCAACATAACCATTACGCATCTGTACCCCCAAATGTGTGCAAAATGATACTACTGTCAGACCAACAACATTGCTTTGGACCTTGTTGTTGTGTGACAGCATGTTCAGACTGGTCTCTGTTTGAAGGAACATCCACGTGAGGCTTTTTTTGAGTTGTTTGCCTGTGATCTACCTGCAGAATGATGAGATACTGGAAGAAGCAGAATTCAGGCAAGCCTGTACTAAGAAATCACTGCGCAGTGTCTGATAACAGACACTTCAGAGTGTACCTGTAAATGAAATTGAATCCATATGTCAATATCCTCGCAACTCTTAAAATAATTGCCTTGCAGCGCACTTTCAGTTTATCAAGGTTTCCCAGAGAGTGTGGACCTGTGGGAGTGTGGTTGCAGCCTTTGTTTTAATGCATGAAATGGGAGTAGGCCATTTGGCCTTTGGAGCCTGTCCCACCATTTTATAAGATCAAGGTTGATCTGGCGTGATCCAACACTACTTTCCTGCCTTGCCCCCAAACAACCGTTAATTCCTTCCCTGACAAGGGAGTGAATCCACCTCTGCATTAACCAGATTCAGTGATTCCGACCTTTATCAGTCTCTGGGGGGGAGGCTCTTGACAGGGTGATGGGATGTGGGCATCGTTGCCTGGGCCAGCAATTATTGCCCTTGAGAAGGTGGTGCTGAGCCATCCTCTTGAGCCTCTGTAGTCCATGTTATATTAGGTACACCCTTTGTGCTGTTAGGAAAGGAGTTGCAAGATTTTGACCCAGTCACTGCAGAGGAACAGTGATACATTTCTGACTAAGGATGGTGTGTTACTTGGAGAGGTGGCGATATATTTGATGTCTTTGTCTTTCCAGGTGGTAGAGCCCACGAGTTCGGAATTTGCTGTCCAAGGAATCTTGGTGAGTTGCAGCAGTGCATCTTGTAGAAGGCACTTAATTCGGCCACTGTGTCAATGGTGAAGGGAGTCAATGTTTAAGTTAGCGATTGGGATTCCAGTCAAGCGGCCTGGATGGTGTCAAGCTCCTTGAATGTTGATGGAGCTGCACTCATCCAGTAAGTAAGGAGTACACTCCTGGCTAGTGACTTGTAGATGGTGGCTAGGCTCTGGGGAGTCTGAAGGTCAGTTACTCAGTGCAGATTTCTCATCCTCTGACCAGCTCTTATAGTTACAGTATTTACACACGGCTGGTCCACTTCGGTTTTTCATTGCTCATCATTAGTCCAGGGACTGTGGAGATAAGCACTCAATGAATAAAGCATACTCAATTATTCCCTTGCATTTTTATAGTTTCTCCAGTGTCTCACCATCCCTGATCAACGTGCACAACACGCGAAGCATCCAAAATACTGCAGGACTAATAGATTTCTCAACTATTCTGTCTGTTGCCATTTTTCTAACTCAATTGCCAATCCAAATGTTTAAAGATTATTCTACCAATAGTATTATTTTAGATTAATGTTATTCTAGCTGATTTTTCCTCCTTAGTATTTTGATGCTCTGACACATTTGTCTTTTGCAGAGAAGCAGATGCACTTGTAGAGAATCATAGCACAGAAGGCTTTTCGGCCCTTCATGCCTCTACTAACTCTTGGATAAAACTATCCAATCAGTCCCACATTCATGCTACTGCCCAGTAGTCTGGGAAAACTTTCCTTTTCAGGCAAATATGCTCACTTTCCGTTTGAAATGTACACCTGCTCGAAAGCTCTGGTGAAAAATCTGATGCAGTGAAAAGGAAGATTGCATTTGTGTAGCGCCTTTCCTTGACAGCAAAAGAAAGACTTCTAAGTTGTTGTAACACGGGAGATGTGGCAACCAGTAAGTGCCCACGGGCAGCAATTGTGATAACAACAGGGCATCGATTCACAACTGGCTGCTGAGTTTGTAGTGGAGAGCAAAGAGGCACTTGTTTTGCCTGTGGTTCTGTTCAGGCAGAAAGCGTAGTGAGATGGCAGCCAGAAGGATTACCCTGCTGCCCTGCTACGGTGGTATGCAGCAAGCTCCAAGGCTGGCACTTGGCTGTGAGCAATGTTTATAGCAAGCGGGTGCATTTTTGATACATACCAGAAGGAGTGCTCGGATGAGCAGTTGAAGTGTCACAGCTTTCAAGGCTAGTGGCAGGAAAATGAGACCAGTGTCGATTTAGTTTTGGCAGTATAGACTTGATGGGCCAAAGGGTCTCTCTCTCTCTCTCTGTATTGTGTGCTTCTATGAAAAGGCCATTTGTCTTTCTTCCTAATTTTCCTTGCCTTTAATAATTTCATTGGATGTGCAATGTTTAGAATTTTCTGAAAGGGACTCCCAGTGCCATATGCAAAGACTCGATAAAGCTGGGATTCTGCTGAATTAACAGACTCTGCTACATTGCAACATGGGTTTGGGGAAGATTTCTATTATTTATAATTTTTGTGTTCCTCTGCCAGTAGGCACTGATTAAATCTGTGTAATTTCACCCCTGGAAGGTTCTGTTGTCGCATTGCACTGTTGCTCGTTCACCTGTATAATGACCTTGCCGTTATTATGAAGCTTTATTTCGGGAACCTGGGCTGGGAAGAGAGCAAATATCAGAGATTAGCTGATGAGCAGGAGAATGTTACATCGTTCGAAGGCTTCAGTTATGTAAACACTGAGAGTAGCTGGGGACTTTACCGCGCCAGGTTTTAGATGGCAGGGGTGGGGGGGGTGGTGTGTGTTGGGGGCAGGGAATGGGAAGGAAATCACGCTGAGGGCTCCGTTTTAACCCTATTTGTGCAGAGGGCTATGAAGTGGGCAGGGGAAGGATTGGGAGAAGCGTGGAGGGCAGCAGAGTTGCAGGATGGAGAGTCTGTCACCTTTATTGTTGAGGCCTGGAAAAGACTGGGCTGTGCCTCCTGTGTCTGTGCTCAGTTTGCGGAGTCTAGCAGGGCCGTTTGTGCACGATACCCAATTGGCCTTGTTGCCCAAGCAACATCAGAGAGGAAAAGATCAGAGCTGCTGATGCTGAATTGCTAGCGATTTCTGCCGGGATTATACATACATGCAAGTGTTTGTCTGTAGATTTCAGGTGAAAACAAGCGTATGCCCATCTATGGTGCCCTTCCTGGTTGAATAGCTGGCCGAAGGGAAGCTTTGCTGAAATACCAGACTTCAAACAGATCTAGCATCAGATCTGGGCATCCCTGAGGTGCTGTGGGCCATTAACAGCAGCAGAATTGTCCTCCAGCACAGTCTGTAACCTCATGGCTTAGCATATCCCCCACTCAACCATTACCATCAAGTCAGGGGATCAACCCTGGTTCAATGGAGAGTGCGGGAGGGCACGCCAGGAGCAGCACCAGGTATACCTGAAGATGAGGTGTCAACCTGGTGAAACTACCAAACAGGACTACTTGCACGCCAAACAGCGAAAGCAGCAAATGATAGACAGAGCTAAGCGATCCCACAACCAATGGATCAGATCTAAGCTCTGCAGTCCTGCCACATCCAGTTATGAATGGTAGTGGACAATTAAACAACTCACTGGAGGAGGAGGCTCCACAAATATCCCCATCCTCAACGATGGAAGAGCCCAGCACATCAGTGCAAAAGATAAGGCTGAAGCATTCGCAGCAATCTTCGGCCAGAATTGATGGGTGGATGATCCATCTTGGCCTCCTCCAGTGGTCCCCAGCATCACAAATACCAGTCTTCAACCAATTCGATTCACTCCACATGATATCAAGAAACTGTTGGAGACACAGCAAAGGCTACCGGCCCTGACAACATTCTGACAATAGTACTGAAGACTTGCCATCCCTAACCAAGCTGTTCCATTACAGTTACAACACTGGCATTGATCCGAAGATGTGGAAAATTGACTGGTTATGTCCTGTACATAAAAAGCTGGACAAATCCAACCCAGCCAATTACTGCCCCATCACTCTACACACTATCATCAGTAAAGTGATGGAAGGTGTCACCAACAGTGCTATCAAGCAGCACCTGCTCAGCAATAACCTGCTCAGTGACGCCCAGTTTGGGTTCCGCCAGGGCCACTCAGCTCCTGACCTCATTACAGCCTTGGTTCAAACATGGACAATAGAGCTGAATTCCAGAGGTGAGGGGAGAGTGACAGCCCTTGACATAAAGCCTGCATTCAACCGAGTCTGGCATCAAGGAGCCCTGGCAAAACTGGAATCAATGGGTATCAGGGGGAAGTCTCTCTGCTGTTTGGAGTCATTACTGGCAGATAGGAAGATGTTGGAAGTCAGTCATCTTAGCTCCAGCACATCTCTGCAGGAGTTCCTCGGGGTAGAGTCCTAGGCCGGACCATCTTCAGCTGCTTCGTCAATGACCTTCCTTCCATCATAAGGTCAGAAATGGGGACGTTCATCAATGATTGCACAATGTTCGTGGCTCCTCAGATACTGAAGCATTCAATGGTGTTACCATCACTGAATCCCCCACTATCAATATCCTGGGGGCTACATTGACCAGAAACTCAACTGAACTCGCCACATAAACACAGTGGCTACAAGAGCAGGCCGGAAGCTAGGAATACTGCGGTGAGTAACACACCTCCTGACTCCCCAAAGCCTGTCCACCACCTACAAGGCACAAGTCAGGAGTGTGATGGAATACTCCCCACTTGCCTGGATGGGTGCAGCCCCAACAACACTCAAGAAGCTTGACACCATCCAGGACAAAGCAGCCGCTTGATTGGCACTGCATCCACAAACATCCACTCCCTCCACCACCGACGCTCAGTAGCAGCAGTGTGTACTATCTTCAACATTCACTGCAGAAATTCACCAAAGATCCTCAAACAGCACCTTCCAAACCCACGACCTTCCATCTAGAAGGACAAGGGGCAGCAGATATATGGGAACACCACCACCTGCAAGTTCCCCTCTAAGCCACTCACCATCTGACGTGGAAATATATCGCTGTTCCTTCACTGTTGCTGGGTCAAAATCCTGGAATTTCCTCCCTAATAGCATTGTGGGTCAACCCACAGCAGGTGGACTGCAGCGGTTCTAGAAGGCATCTCACCCCCACCTTCTCAAGGGGCAACTAGGGACGGGCAATAAATGCTGGGCCCAGCCAGCAATGCCCACATCCCACAAATGAATATATATATATAATATATATAAGAAAAAGTTAATTTATTACCTCAGCAGGAGGTGGAGCATAAAAATGGAGAGGAGGCGAAGGAAGAAAGGCACTGAAGGACTGTTTGAAACAAACGATATTACAGAGCAATGAGTTAGCAGGAGAGAGGGGTGTGACTAATTGGGTAGCTCTTTTCCAGACCTAATCACAAGACAATGGGCCAAATGGCCTCCTTCTGTTCTGTGCCATTGTACTGTGGTGAGAGGGCAGATTCTTTGATAATGCACGCTGGGATAATTAATAGGATTTTTTAAGCAGTTTTTGTGCAGCAGCTTCAGAAGCAGTCATTTTGTTTTTGTAAATAACTCTGATCTGTCAGAGTCTAATAAACCAGTAAATTAAGTTTACAAAGCAACTGTCAACCAGTTTATGTTTAGAAAAAATATCAACTTGTTTGTTTATACCAAATGCCATGATTTTTAGGAGTTTATCTCTTGATTTTTCAGACAGTGGGTTTGACATAGTTCTGTCTAGCTCCCTGCCTCCCTGTGTGAAATTCTTATTTCAATAATAATTAAACACAAATAATTCTTTGTGACATTATGACATTATTTTTAAATATTGCTTTTTTTGAATTGTTTTAACCAACTGATGTTAATCCTGAGTTCCATATAACTGGAGTTGAGTTAAGTCTCAAAGTGCTATCCAAATAAAGAAAGTGTTGGTTTCTTTAAAGGTCACTGTTTAAAAGGAAAACTCACATTCCTTTGCTGTTTTATTTGTTCCTCAAGAGACTTTTTTTAAATGTCAGGGGTTACAATATGGATTTGATATTATTGAAGGTGATTTATTTTAATTCACTAGTAGGACGTGGGCATTGCTGGCTGAGCCAGCTTTCAATGCCCGTCCCTAGTTGCCCCCCCCCCTTTGAGAAGGTGGTGGTGAGGTGGTGAGCTGGTGCTGGTTTATTAGACTCTGACAGATCAGAGTTATTTACAGAAACAAATTGACTGCATCTGAAGCTGCTGCACAAAAACTGCTTAAAAAATCCTGTTAATTATCCCAGCACACGTTATCAAAGAATCTGCCCTCTCACCACAGTACAATGGCATAGAACAGAAGGAGGCCATTTGGCCCATTGTCTTGCGATTAGATCTGGAAAAGAGCTACCCAATTAGTCACACCCCTCTCTCCTGCTAACTCATTGCTCTGTAATATTGTTCGTTTCAAACAGTTGTCCAATAGCATTCTCCCTCCAACTCCTCTCCATTTTTATGCTCCACCTCCTGCTGAGGTAATACATTAACTTTTTTTGATAAGCACTCATTTGTGGGCATCGCTGGCTGGGCCAGCATTTATTACCTGTCCCTAGTTGCCCTTGAGAAGGTGGTGGTGAGCTGCCTTCTTGAACAACTGCAGTCCATGTGCTGTGGTTTGAACTACTATGCCATAAGGAAGGGAATCCCAGGATTTTGACCCAGCGCCAGTGAAGGAACGGTGATCTATTTCCAAGTGAGGATGATGAGTAGCTTGGAGGGGAACTTGCAGATGTTGGTGTTCCCATGTATCTGCTGCTCATGTCCTTCTAGATGGTAAAGATCATGGTTTGGAAGGTGCTGTCTGAGAATCTTTGGTGAATTTCTGCAGTGCATCTAGTAGATAGTACACACTGCTGCTACTGAGTGTCGGTGGTGGAGGGGGTGGATGCTTGTGGATGTGGTGCCAATCAAGCGGGCTGCTTTGTCCTGGATGGTGTCAGGCTCCTTGAGTGTTGTTGGGCTGCACTCATCCAGGCAAGTGGGGAGTGTTCCATCACACTCCTGACTTGTGCCTTGTAGATGGTGGACAGGCTCTGGGGAGTCAGGAGGTGAATTACTTGTTACAGGATTCCTAATCTCTGACCTGCTGTTGTAGCCTCTAAGTTTATATAATGAGTCCAATTGAGTTTCTAGTCAATGGAAGCCCCAAGGATGTTGACAGTGGGGGAGTCAGTGATGGTAACACCGTTGAATGTCAAAGGATGATGGTTAGATTGGCCCTTTTTTGAGATGACCATAGCCTGGCATTTGTGTGGCGTGAATGCCACTTGCCTCTTTTAAGTCCAAGCCTGGATATTGTCCAATTCTTGTTGCATGTGAACACGGACTGCTTCAGCATCTGAGGAGTCATGAATGGTGCTGAACATTGTGCAATCATCGGCGATCATCCCCGCTTCTGACCTTACATTAGAGGACAGGTCATTGATGAAGCAGCTGACGATGGTTGGGTCTAGGATACTACCCTGAGGAACTCCTGTAGAGATGTCCTGTCGCTGAAATGATTGACCTCGAATAGCCACGGCTATCTTCCTATGTGCCAGGTATGACTCCAACCAGCGAAGAGTTTTCCTTTGCAGTATCCAGTGTCTCCAACCGTTTCTTGATATCACATGGAGTGAATTGAATTGGCTGAAGACTGGTACCTGTGATGCTGGGGACCACTGGAAGAGACCGAGGTGGGTCATTCACTCCGCACTTCTGGCTGAAGATTGTTCCAAATACTTCAGCCTTATCTTTTGCAATGATGTGCTGGGCTCCCTCATCATTGAGGATGGGGATATTTGTGGAGCCTCCTCCCACAGTGAGATGTTTAATTGTTCGCCACCATTCATGACTGGATGCGGCAGGAATGGAGAACCTAGATCCAATCCGTTGGTTGTGGGATCGCTTAGCTCTGTCTATCACTTGCTGCTTTCGCTGTTTGGCGTGCAAGTAGTCCTGTTTAGTGGCTTCACCAGGTTGACACTTAATTTTCAGTAAGTCCTGGTGCTGCTCCTGGCATGCCCTCCTGCACTCTCCATTGAACCAGGGTTGATCCCCTGGCTTGATGGTAATGGTTGAGTGGGGGATATGCTGGGCCATGAGGTTACAGATTGTGCTGGAGTATAATTCTGCTGTTGATGGCCCACAGCGCCTCATGGATGCCCAGTCTTGATTTGCTAGATCTGTTCGAGTCTGTCCCATATGGCACGGTGATAACGATAGTAAATAACACAGTGGAGGTTATTGTCAATGTGAAGGACTATGCGATGGTCACTCTTACCAATACTGTCATGGACAGATGCACCTGCAGCTGGCAGATTAGTAAGGATGAGGTCAAGTATGTATTTCCCTCTTGTTAGATCCCTCACCATCTGCCGCAGACCCAGTCTAACAGCTATGTCCTTTAGGACCTGACCAGCTCGATCAATAGTACAGCTGCCGAGCTGCTCTTGGTGGTGGATATTGAAATCCCCCACCCGGAGTACATTTTGCACCCTAACCATCCTCAGAGCTTCCTCCAACTGTTGTTCAACGTGGAGGCGTACTGATTCATCAGCTGAGGAAGGACGGGTCGTGGTAACCAGCAGGAGGTATCCTTGCCCTTGTTTAAACTGAAGCCATGACATTTCATTAATGGAGGTGATGCCTTTCTTTAAAAACAAGTGTCTTCTTGTGTTACTTGCAGAAGAGGAGAGTACTGAAGTTAGCTTCCACGCTGTCCCCATGGTCTGTCTGAAGCTTTTTGTCATCTTTTCCTGTGTCTGGATGTATTGTATCTTTTTGATTTGTCATTTCTCTCACTTCCTCTCTTTCATTTTCCAGTTCCTCTTTTCGGTCCTGTCTCCTCCTTGTCTAATTTTCTCTCTCTGTGTCTTGCACAGACTCTTTAGGCCGTTCACCCATCTCTCCCTCTTCCCTCTCCACCAGCTTGCCTTCCCTGCTCCCTCTCTCTCCGCCTTTCATTCTCTCCTTCCTTCCCCAAACTCTCTCGCGCCTTCTCTCTCTCTGACCTCCCATGCTGTTTATGGGGGGAGTTATGTTCGCCTCCCTGTGCTGTAACATGTTGTTTCTGATTGTTTCGGCTGCAGGAAGAGAGTCACACACCTGTAGCTCCACCAGACAAGAGTTAGTGTACAGGGTGATACAGTAAGGGGAACAGGTTTTGGTTAGGTAGAACACACAACTACAGTTGGCAGGGAGGAAATCAGATGCCCAATGGATTATAAAACAGCCTTGGGATGTACCAATTACCCTGTCAGCATGGACAATATTTCTGAAGTTGGCGGGGAGAGTTTGAAACTGCTTTTAATTGGTGTTGAGGGGTGCTGTAATGACCAGTGTGCTTAGAAGAAATGGTGCCTGGAGATATTGATAACTACGTTGCAACCAGTGAATATTTATAGAATGGTAATCCATAGTTGACTCCAAGGGTGTAACATAATCAATATTGTTAGATTGCTTTGTAAATTAATGTAAAATCCCAGTTTATGTCTTTCCAGGAGCCCCATTGATCAACATGCAGTTACCTCAATTTTCATAGAATCCCTACAGTGTGGAAGCAGGCCATTCAGTCCCTCCAAAGACTGTCCCACCCCATCCATAGATCATAGAATCCCTACAGTGTGGAAACAGGCCCTTCGGCCCAACAAGTCCACGCCGAACCTCAAAGCATCCCATCCAGACCCACCCCGCTATAACCCACCTAATCTACACATCCCTGAACACTACGGGCAATTTAGCATGGCCAATCCACCTAACCCGCATATCTTTGGACTGTGGGAGGAAACTGGAGCACAAATGGATATAGACAGGCTAGGAGAGTGGGCCAAAATGTGGAAGATGGAGTTTAACATGAATTAGTTTGAGGTCATGCATTTTGGTTGGAAAAATGGGAAGGCGACCTACTATCTATATGGGGAGAGGCTTTAGGTGCTCTGGTGCAGAGGAATCTGGGTGTCCTTGTTCATGAGTCACAGAAAACTAGCATGCAGGTACAGCAGATAAAGAAAGCGAATGGAATGTTGGCTTTTAAGCTACAGGAATAGAATATAAAATTAAGAACGTACTGTTGCAACTACACAAGGTATGGGTGAGACCGCACCTGGAGTACTGTGTACAGTTTTGGTTCCCCTTATTTGAGGAAAGATGTAGTGGCATCGGAGGCAGTTCAGAGGGAGGTTCACTCGATTGATCCCAGAGATGAGGGGGTTTGTCGTATGAAAAGTGATTGAACAGTTTAGGCCTATACTGTCTGGAATTTAGAAGAATGAGGGTAGATCAAATTGAGGTGCTCAAGATGATAAAACGTATGGATAAACTAGATAAGGAGCGGATGTTTCCTTTTGTGGGGCATTCTAGGATGAGAGGCCATAGTCTTAGGATAAGGGGCAGTAAATTTAAAACAGAGTTGAGGAGAAACTGCTTCTCCCGAAGGGTTGTGAATCCGTGGAATTCACTACCTCACAGTGAGGTGGGTGCTGGGACAGTGAATAAATTTGAGGAGGAGTTAGACAGATTTCTAATTGGTGATGCGCTGAAGGGCTATGGGGAGAAGGCAGGGAAATGGGAGTGAAGGAGCATATCAGCCATAATCGAGTGGATAGAACAGACTTGGATGGGTTGAATGGCCTAATTCTGTTCCAACATCTTATGAATTTATGTTAACCAAATGAGGGGAGTCAGATTGTTCCAGTTCATCTCCTGACGGTACTCTATTGAAGCAGGTTGGTTTTTGGATCTAGTAATTTATCATTGGAACTGGATACAGATTGTTTTGTAAACTGTTAAGCTGCAGAGTAACTACAGAAGGATTAATCAAATGTTGGAAGAATTGTGTTGTGTCAAGTCTTTATTGATTGTGGAAAAGCTTTTGATTAGAGATGGGTGTTAGAGTTTGGGCTTTCGTGCAGTGCTTGCCTCATTCTCATGGAGGTGTGCAATTTACATTATCCGAACCATTTCTGTTCTTCCTACATAGGTTTAACAGTTATCCCCAAGTCAGGGCAAAATGCCTGTGACTTTCACCGTATTCTCAAACAGGAACAGATAACCCCTGCTGGACCAAAGCATCTTGACAAAATTAATTGGTTATATTCATTTATGAATACAATATCCACTTCAGTATTTACAAATGTGATACACATAAAAAAACAACAAACAACAGGGATATAATGACTGTACTTGCAAAGTACATCAGCTGACTGGTCCAGAAACAAAACCAGGAGAAGTTTGAAATCTTTTTTCTCAGCAAAACCTTCATAATGATAAACAAGCATCTTGAGATCATAGAATCCCTACTGTGTGGAAACAGGCCCTTTGGCCCAACAAGTCCACACCGACCCTCAGAGCATCCCACCCAGACCCATCCCCTGATAACCCACCTAATCTACACATCCCTGAACACTCTGGGCAATTTAACGTGGCCAATCCACCTAGCATGCACATCTTTGGACTGTGGGAGGAAGCCAGAGCACCCGGAGAAAACCCACGCAGACACAGGGAGAATGTGCAAACTCCATACAGACAGTCACCCGAGGATGGAATTGAACCCAGATCCCTGGCGCTGTGAGGCGGTAGTGCTAACCACTGAGCTGCCATGCCACCCATCTTATTTTCCTCACAATCACCATTTAAAACTGTCATTTCCCAAATGCCTGCCTGTCTTTCCTGGGAGTCCATGTCTGAATTATTCCCCTCAGGTTTCTGGCCCTGCCACGGAACTGAAATGTCTTTTAGTGAAGTCTGCCAGGATGCAGTTTGTATTTGTGACGAACGTAAACTGTCCTTTCTTGCATTTCTCAACCTGTCCACAGCCTTTGACAAAATGACCAACCATCCTCCTCCAACCCTTCCCCACTTTCGTCCATCTTGGTGGGACAGTTATAGAGTCGTATGTATGGAAGATTCCAAAGCTTTTTCTCACTTGTGACCCCATGTTGGTCCTTTAAAGTTGCCAAGACTCCTGTCTCATGAGAGCAGCAAGGAGAGATGGATGGGGAGATGTGAGGGTGGTCGGGGTTGTAGGGGAGTGGAGTCGGGAGAGGAGGGCTGAGCAATTTGGGAGTGTGGCAGAGGGAGAGCTGTTTAAACCTCAGGTATTTAAGTCAAAAAACACCCAGCTCCGACCTATCACCATCCCACCTATCTTTCCCAGCCCCATCCCTCTCTCTCTCTATTTATTTCAGAGCCCCCTTCTCCCTCCCCCGCTCCTGAAGAAGGGCCCTGACCTGAAACGTTAACTTTCCTGCTTCCTATGATGCTGCCTGGCCTGCTGTGTTCCTCCAGCTCCATACTGTGTTGTCCCATTCCCGCAAGGCTTTTGTGGCCAGGATTCAGGCCGACAAATTTGGGCAGTTAGAATATTTAAAAAGAACAATGCAGGATTTAAAGGGCCCTTGCAGCTCGGTTGGAGCTCCATGGCAACCGTTGCACTGGACGCCAGGATTTTGGTTGGGGGTCATGACCCACCATTTGGAAGCCATGCTGCGTGGTGTGTTACAGGAGAGCCGCTGCTTTGGTCATCAAGTTGAGCTTGTGAAGAAAGGGTTAAGCAAGTGGGCGAAAATTCGGCAGGCAAAATGTAGGAAAATGTGAATTAGTCCACTTTGGCAGGAAGAATAGACCAGGAAGCACCTTACTTCAATGGAGGGAGATTGCAGAAGCCGGAGGTGTTCTGGTGCATTAATGCATCATGGCGACATCGATGAGATGGGCCCAAGCAGCGAGAAACGCGACTTTCACATTGGTCAGTCTGGCGCGGCCAATGGGAGGAGTATCAGCCTAGTGGCAAAGATGGCACCTGAGGTTTGGCAACTTTGATGTTGGTTGGGTCCGGTGTAGATGGTGGCGGAGGGATGGTGGTTCAGGCATCATTGATGGTGTTGAGCCATCTCAGGACTGATGGGCTCTCTTTAAGCCGCATCTTTCTTTCTTTCCCCTTAATTGTTAAACTATTCAAAATGGCGCCATATAGTGGCAACAAATGAAAGCTTTTCACTGTATTTTGTGAATACCCGTGACAATAAAATCAAAATCAAAATCAAAAGATAAAGCACGAAACACAGCACATGATCCTTTTCCTTCATTCATTCACAGGATGAGGGTGTTGCTGGCCAGGCAGCATTTATTGCCCATCCCTAATTGCCCAGAGGGCAGTTAAGAGTCAACCATATTGCTGTCGGTCTGGAGTCACATGTAGACCAGACCAGGTAACGATGGCAGTTTCCTTCCCTAAAGGCCATTATTGAACCAGATGGGTTTTTCCCCAGCAATCAGCAATGGATTTATGGTCATCATTAGATTCTTAATTCCAGATATTTTATTGAATTCAATTTCTACCATCTGCTGTGGCAGGATTTGAACCTGGATCCCCAGAATGTTATCTGGGTCTCTGTATTAACGGTCTAGTGATAATACCACTAGGCCATCACCTCCATTAGGAAGGCAAATAGAATATTGGCGTTTATTATAAGAAAAATGGACATATTGGAGAAATATTTTGCCCCAGTTGTACAAGACATTAGGTGAAATCACATCCAGAGTGTAGAATTCCTTATTTCTTAAAGGAGTTATAAATGTGCTAAAAGCAGTTCGGAAAGTGTTCATTCGACTGATAGCTGGAATAGGAGTGGGTGGGGCGATTATTTTGGAAGGAAAAGTTGGACACGCTGGGCCTATCCTTGTTGGAGTTTAGAAGAATAAGAGATGGTCCATGGAGGACTTGACAGGGCAGATGCTGAAAGGGTGTGCGAGAGACCAAGACCAAGAGACATAATTAAAGGGGCTGCCAATTTCAAACAGAGGTGAGGAGACTTTCTTTCTCTCAGCTGGCTGTGTGACTTGCAAATTCTCTTCCCCAGGGAGAGATGGTAGATATTTTTAAGCAAGGCAGAGGTAGGTAACTTCTTAACACTCATAGGTTATTGGGACTAGGTGGGAATCTGGGGTTGATGCTACCATTAGATCATCCATGACTGTACTGAATTCATAGAATCCCTGGAATGTGGAAGAAGGCCATTCAGCCCATACTGATCCTCTGAAGAGCATCCCACCCCAACCCATCCCTGTAACTCTGCATTTCCCATGGCAATCCACCTCGCCTGCACACTACGGGTAATTTAGCATGGCCAATCCACCTAACCTGCACATCTTTGGATTATGGGAGGAAACCGGAGCACCCAGAGGAAACCCACACAGACACAAGGAGAATGTGCAAACTACACACAGACAGTCGCCCGAGGGTGGAATCAAACCCAGGTCCTTAGCACTGTGAGGCAGCAGTGCTAACCACTGAGCCATCATGCTGCCTATTGTGGCACAACGTTAAGGGGCTAAAACGCCCATATTTGGTCCCAGTTCCTGTGGGTTTGAAAGCGATTTGTTTTTGCATTCCTTCAGCAAAGGTTCCTCCATCAATGTGGAATAACTGGGAAGAGAGGCTGCATCATCTGTGATCAAATAGTCAGTGTCCATGGAGAACCGTAAAGAGGGACAATAAATGGTAAATTGGATGATAGGCACCAGACTTGAGGTAATGCTAAATCGTTCTGAGTAGCACAGCAGCGAGCTCCCAGCATCTGTCCATGTAAGTTTTCACACACTTCTGTTTCATGGATACAGTGTGTAATGATTTTGATCTCCAGTATAAAGGCCTGAACTTTTTAGCCAGGGTTGAGACTTTGATCAATGTCCTCTCAATGTGCTAAGTATTTGTCCATTATGATCAGCAGTGCTAATTTATAGCCTCCTGTTCTCAAGGTTTAAAATAGCACAGGACCTGTTTACACTGCACAGCTGAGCAACATCTAAAAGATGAAAAGAATTCTGGCGCTTCATCTGAACTTGTTTTTACAGTTTTTTTTGTTTTGGTGAGGTTAATATGCCATTATCATCTCTGCAGCTGCTTAAAAATAAAAGATATTTTGTGTAAAATAGCTCAGGCAGTATGCCTCAATCCAGTTAATATTGCTTCCAAATTGGGGCTGCCGCATTGTCTGGGATAGTGACTGTGATATCATAAAGGGCCCATTTATTGGTTATGTGGATTACATTGCTGTTTGGGTTACTGTAGGTATTAATTGCTCTAGATTTACATTCAAATGTGAACATATTGGGAAGGACTTTAGTGTTGGGCATTTAGCTCCCTAAACTCCCCCTTCGTTCAAAGACCAGTGACTCGCAGCCCATCAATGCATCAATTGTTGATGTTCCCATACTTGTGTTCCAGCCTCCCTGGAGCCTGGCCCCTGTAATCTCCTGCAGCTCAACATCCCCGGATCCCTCTTGTTGTCCAGCACTGGTCTCTTGTGCATCCTCCATTCCTTCAGCTGTCTAGGCTCGAAGTCTGGAATTCCCAGCCTAAAACTCTGCCCCCTCTACCAGTCTCTTCCCCTTAGACCTTCGGTAAAAACTACCTTTTTGACTAAGTTGTTTCATCGTCTGTGCACATGTTTTCCTCTTTGGATTGGCGATGATTTTTGCCCCATTGAAAATACCCTACACAAGGAACATCTACCATTTGGCTAGCTAACCAGGTAGAAGTGCAGAAACACTGATATGATATTATGTATTACAAGTGCAAAAGTCTTATACCCTGGCCTCATTGGGTAATGCATGGCTCATTTCCACTTTCAACTGTGGGGAGATTATGGGGCGGGGTCGCATTGGATGGTGAGACTGATAATGTCACTGGGTTAGTAATCTGGAGGCACATGCTAATACTGTGGGGACATGTGTTCAAACCCAATGGCACCAATTTGTGAAACTTAAATTCAATTAAACACTCATAGATTCCCTACAGTGCGGAAGCAGACCACTCAGCCCACACTGACCCTCTGAAGGGCCTCCCACCCAGACCCCTCCCCTGTAATTCTGCATTTCCCATGGCTAATCCACACATCCCTGGACACTATAGGCCATTTAGCATGGCCAGTTCACCTAACCTGTACATCTTTGGACTGTGGGAGGAAACTGGAGCACCCGGAGGGAACCCGCACAAACACTGAGAGAATGTGCAAACCCCACACAGACAGTTGCCTGAGGCTAGAATTGAACCTGGGTCCCTGGAGCTGTGAGGCAGCAGTGCTAACCACTGAGCCACCATGCCACCCAAGATGGCAGTGATTGTGACCAAAACCCCATTGTCAATTATTTTATAAACAATAGAATAGGAAATCTGGCATCTTTACTTCATCTGGCCTACATGTGATAGCAGATCCACAGCAATATGTGGTTAACTACTTTTAAGGACAACAAATGCTGGGGTTGTCAGTGATCCTCACATCCGGTAAACTAATAAAAAATTAGTAGGTCACTGTAATCCGATAAATTAATGGACAGAAAGATCATGTGATGGCTGTCTGCTACGCCAGTTTTCCACCAACACCGGAATTAAAATAATCTCGAGTCCAACAGACAAAGAAGCTGGCAAGCAAAGGCTGGGAACATTAGAGCTGTTCTTGCAAGAGAGAGAGAGGGTGAAGAGGTGACCTAATAGATGATAACAGTATGAGGAGAGGTTTTGGTAGAATAGACAGTGAAAATCTGTTTCCTCTAGTGAGTGGCTAGTCGAGGGTACTCTCAAAACTACAAGTGTGTGACGGTAAAGTTTAAGCATTTCATGGATAGCAGTCTTTTGAGAGTTATTGAAACTAATCCAATACGACAATACAATAATTTCTGAAGAAGGGTCATGGGCCCAAAATGTTAACTCTGATTTCTCTCCACAGGTACTGCCAGAGCTGCTGAGCTTTTCCAGCAACTTCTGTTTACTTTTCTGGTTTCCAGCATCCGCAGTTCTTTCGGGTTTTAATTTAACACGATTACCTCGTCGTGAATTGGGAAAATGGGGATTGATTCGCAAACCACGGGAGCACTCGCAATGATTCTGCTCAGGCTTAATAAAAACCGAAAGAACTGCGGAAGCTGTAAATCAGAGACAAAAACAGAAATTGCAGGAAGAGCTCAGCGAGTCTGGCAGTGTATGTGGAGAGAAAGCGGAGTTAACGTTTCGGGTCGAGTGACCCTTCGTCTCAATGCAAGTTGTTGTTGTGCAAAAGTGTGTCGTGCCAATAGTGATAATGCCCAACACTGAGAGTTAGCTGTAATATAAAGTTGTGCAGAATTTACAGCAAAACTCAGACCTCCTCCCTGCATCTCAGCCCATAGATTCCTCCAATCCCTTCTCCCCCACGTAATTAGCCAGATTCCCCTTAAATGAGTCAATGCTATTTGTGCCAACCACTCCACGTGGTAAGAAGTTTTACATTCTAACCACTCTCTGGGAAAAGATATTTTTGCTGAGTTACTTATTGGATTTATTAGTAACTGCCTTGTATTCATGAGCACTTGTGTTGGGCTCACCCACAAGCAGAAAGATTTGCTCTCTATTTGTGCCATCAATCTAGTCGTAAATTTTTGGACATTTATAAGGTGACCTTCCGTCCTTCTCCTTTCTATATCAAATGGCAACTGTTATCTAGACAGCTGTTCTTGGCCCAGAAGATGATGAGTGGTTGGGAAGACAATAAGCTTGAAGATATCGACATTAGGAAGTCAGTACAGTAGCTCACATAATGTAGAATTTTCTCATCCTGCTCAAATGGGAAACACGCAATGTTTGCAATTAGTCACTCAATATGATTTTCCCTGGAGTCACCAATTAACAGGAAGAGAGTGGCCTCTCCTGTCAATGTTAGAAACAAAGATCTTTCTAAATGTCAACTAAAACAGCTCTAGAGTTACTTGAGAGAAATGATGCTCTTTGGATTTCATATTTCCAAGATTGAAACCCAGATGTATTGTCATGACGTCTCCGAACAGGTTGTTTAGAAAATATAAAAAAAACTTTTTTTTTTCAACTTTCAGAGAGAGATGGGCACCACAGGGGCTAGAATCCATTACCTCACCCTCCGACTTCATTGTAGAGTAAACCCCTCCCTCTTTTCCGACCCTTCCTTTTAGTGGTTGTTCTGTTGTCCCTGGTGGCAGTGCCCATTCATTGTTATTTGGTAGTTGGTTAATTGGGTGATTTGGTGGTTGGTTTTCCAAAATACAAAGAAATTCTCCCCCTCCTCCCACTCCACGGTGGGCAATTCTTGTAAATCATCTGTTGAATTGGTTAATTGGGAGATTTGGTGATGGGTTGTTCCAAAAACAAAGGGAGAAGAGAGTGCTTCAAGGTGGAGGTCCTGTCTGTGTAATTTTTTCAGATTTCAATAAATGGCCTTTATAGACACGCGTCTTGTAGCTAGCGGCTCCTTCAGCATGCCCTGGTAGGTCTGTAGTCAGCTTCCTGCTCCTTGTGGGTCAGTAGCCATGCTCGCTCCCACCCCGCCTCTGGGAAAGCAGCCAAGGGGGCGTGATGGAACTGGTAAACTGGGATGTGGGCCGCCTCCATTCCTAGGCCTGACAGGGCCTGACGTCCCAGTCCGTATCCTGTTATAGAGGGGTGTGTGCGCTGCACCGAGATAGTTCTTTTGCACACTCCATCTGGAGAGCTCCAGATGTACATTTAATAAGGCTCCACAGGCTTTGTGTATTCTCCCCTTCTATCTAACACATTCACTTAGCTACAAACAGGATCCAATGCCTGGCAGTGACCCAAAAATACTCCCTCCTTGAATCAACAAGGCATAAATCAACAACAGCACCTGTGCATTAAATCACAGCATTGAATTTTTACAAAACGTATTGCAGTCTCCAAGTACTGCTGACACAGAAAATGCTGCTAATTTTCCTGTACCATATTTCACACAGCACACAGGGTGAATTTTTTTTCGAAACAGTGATCTATGTAGGCAGGCGTGCTTGTCATCTTGTCAGTAATGTCTCCATAAGTAGCTGAGATAATCTGTTGGCTTTATTTTCTCCCCCTCCCTTCGCTCCTCTTGTTGCTGTTGGTTGCAGGAGAGCACACGGTGGAGGATTTGCCTCTCCGTGGGGGGGCTGTTTAACATCCAACTGAACCACTGCAGCAGGCAGATGGGACCCAGACTGAGCACCTCTCTGAAGGATGGCTCTTCTCGACAGCGCGGCACACTGCCCCTTCCCCTGCCAACTGTGCTGCCATCTCAGAGGGGGAGTTATAAGTCACCCTCCTTCGGTAGTAGCACCCCACACTGCCAGCTCAGGTCATCGTGCCCAAAAGGGGCATGGGATTCTTTGAGTTTCTCAGAGGGAAAGAGCTTGGTGGTGGCTGCACTGTGAAACTATTCATGAGAAACACTTGGGTGTCCAACTCTGGCTATTCCAATGGTACCCAACAACGGTCCCCTCCCTCACCACTTGCAATGCCCCTCACTGAGTACCGCCAGCCATTTTGACTCTTGATTCCTTTTGGGAAGAATTGAACGTGTTTTGAAAATAATGAATACTGTTTGGAAAGGCTGACGTGTCATTTTCAGGGAAACCAAAGCACTCTGGGTGAATAACAAAGACACAAGGGGGCAGCATGGCGGCTCAGTGGTTAGCACTGCTGCCTCACAGCATGAGGGACCGCGTTCAATTCCACCCTCGGGCGACTGTCTGTGTGGAGTTTGCACATTCTCCCCGTGGCTGTGTGGGTTTCCTCCGGGTGCTCTGGTTTCCTCCCACAGTCCAAAGATGTGCAGGATGGGTGGATTGGCTGTGCTAAATTACCCTGTAGTGTCACTAGTTAGGTGGGTTAGCCTTGGGGAAATGCAGGGTCATAGGGTAGGGAGGTGGGTCTGGGTGGAATGCTCTCTGCAGGGTCAGTGTGGACTCAATGGGCCAAATAGCCTGCTCCCACACTGTTGGGATTCTACAATGGAATCAACTGCCTTGTGTAATGCACCCCCATAATTTTAAAGCAAAGATCTAGGAGAAGATTCAGTTCAAGTCTAGAAGTATGTTGCAACATATTTGAAATATCTATCGCACCCAGAGAGAGAGAAATGGGGAGACTGGATTTCATTTTCCAGGGATATTTTCTCGAGTTAAAACACAGGAAAAAGTCTGCTGCAACATCTCATTTGATCACTTGGAAATATTTGGGATATTACTTCATACCGCAACTGGGTCATTCCAATCGATCCCTGTGTGAGAATCACATTCTAGCTTTGGGAATACTGATGCCTACTGAGTATTTATGTTTCTGAACTAGTAACTGGCAGGGGTTGGAAGATTTACATTCACTCCCTACTCCTGTTCTGTTGGTAGCCAATCTCGGTGCTGAGCCAGAAGGGTGCGCATTCACATTTCCCTCCGGAGCGTTTGTAAGCATTCATTTCCGGGATGTGGGAATTGGAGGCTAGGCTAGCCTTTATTACCCATCCCTACCACCAATGAGAGGGTGGTATGAAACTGTTTACTTGAACTGCTATAGTTCATGTGGTAAATGTCCTCTCACAGTGCTGTTAGAAAGGGAGCTCCAGGGTTTTGACAGTGATACAGTTCCAAATCTGAACGATGTGTCAATCAGAGGGTAATTTTCACATAATGGTTGCCCCAATGCCCTTCTAGGTGGTAATGCTAGCAGGTCCAGAAGGTGAGGAGATACTGCAGTGCATCCTGTAGATGGTGCACACTGCTACCAAGCACAGGAACTGAGTGCAAAATCTAAATTGATGCTTTAGTATGGCACTGAGGGAGTGCTGCAAAAGATTCCATAGCATTTCGTTGAAGAAGCGTGTATGTGCCTTTCTGGTGATCTGGGAAATGTTGTCCCTGATCCATAGCACCAAAGCAGGTGAACTGTACACTGTTCATGTATATGGGAGCTTACTATGTGCAAATTGATCACTGCAATTCTTAACATTACAGCAGTACCACAATTCATAGTGCTGTCATTGGCCATGAACCACTTTGGGAATGCTGAAAAGGTGCTTTATGAATGAAAATTCCTTTCTGAAGATGGGAAATGAATTCCCAAGGAAAGTCCATTCAGCTGATAGTTTTGGGTATGGAAAGACCGCATGTGCTTTCCATCCAATAAAACTAAGTTGTTGTCCGAATGAGTTCATTGTCCTTTCCTTTTGTAGCTTAATTTTGAAGTATTTGATTTTTGATGCACCTTTTTTATATCTTGGCTGTCTGGTGTAGCTCAGTGAGGTCACCTTTTCCTGATTACTTCTAACAGAGGCTGTAAGGTACAAATCTCTCCATCCGTTACCTAAAACCCATTGCTCTGACTTGAGGGACAGTGACAGTCTTAAAATATCTCCAGTGCCTGGCTGTGTTCTGTGACCTTTACCAACTCGAAGGCCAAGAGGTGACAGATACATGGAATGGCAGCAAGTTTCCTGCAAGTCTCACAGGAGCTACATCACCATTCCTTCACTGGCCTGGATCAAAATCCTACAGCTCCTGCCCTCACACCCCGAGAATCACTGTAGTTCAAGATGTCAGCTCTGTGGGCAGCCAGGGATGAATGCTGGGCCAGCTGGCAAAGGCTAAGTCCTGTGAATGAAATTTGGAAAAGCTCCCAAACTCAAACTGGCAACTCCGGATGGTGGGATTGTGGGAAAGCAGAAATGGTAGAACAATATCGCAGTGGTCTGGTGACGTTCAGCTTATTTGTTGTTCGGGTAATGGTTCCCATTGGAGGCTGAAGGGAGAGTTTGTTTCTAACATATTACTCCTGTTAGTTGCCTTGGCAAGTTGCAGTATTGTGCTGAAGGACTGATGCTTCCAATCTGACAGAACACACTTTCCCTGATGCTAATAATTGATCTTTCAAATGCCTGATGCTGCCATTGAGAGCAGGGTAAGAGGGCAAAATTGGATATGAAGATGATAGTTCAGGGTCTGCTGTATTTGTTTGGATGGAGGTAGGCCACAGAAAAGCATCCTCTGAGTGATTGTGTGGTTGTCTAAATGTCTCCAGTGTTATTTCTCAGACCTCCACGCTGCCCTGTAGCCTCTGTAGGGGGGATCAGCTTGTATGGTTTGCAGATGACATGGTGCAGTTAGCATGCCCCTCTCAGAGCATGGCTCATGATTCAAAGCACATTGGCACAGCACACAAGGCAGCACATTCCAGATGCGTTGTTGCCTTGGAGATTCTGGTGAGTGAGGTGCACTCCACAGGGACGTCATCTTTCCTGGGAAAGGCAGGAAGCCCTCACACCTGATCCTGAAGAGGGTCTGAGAGCCTGTCACCAGGTCGGTCAACACCAGGAAAGGCAACGGTACCAGAAACTGTATAGTTACCTCCACCCATGCAGTCCAGTTCAGTGATTGTGTCTTGCTGTTGCATCTCATGCCCATCACTGTGCCAGTGTCTCGTGTTGCTAAGGTGACACAGCGCCATCACTAGCCCTCCTTGGCACTCAGAACTCATGCCTATTATTCAAATGCTGCACCCTGCCAACCGCCACTGCCTCCTCAGATGCCCAGCTATTCATCTATAATGACCACGTTGCCCATACACCAAACCTCTGCTCTTTCTCCCCCATTGTATCATGGAGAGAACACAACTTTGAGGGACACTAGGGAATCAGAGTAGGGGCTTCAAGACTCCAGCCGTTGTGGATTCTGGAGATCATGTGCCCAGAGCTATCACATTGCATGATGCCCGGAATCACACAAGCATTTGAGGATGGCAGCGAGTGACTGCTTTGTACCCATTCTTGTAATCAATAAGGTTCAGATCCCATTGGCATGTCCTTACTGAGTCATGTTTATATTGGTGGGCTTCACCTAAGTTGTCAAAGTTACCAATTCTGGCATTGCCCATTCCACTGGGTAATGCCAGGAGAATGTCTGTTCAAAACGTCTAGACCCATGAGGGAGGCACATTGACACGTGCTGTTCGCAGTATTGTGTCAGCCGCGCAGGAGGTAGCCAGAGGTGTATTCGTTACACAAACCAATTTCGCTCCTGGATTTCTGAAGCATCCCATTCCCTAATGTTGACATTGCTTACCTTGATGGGTTAAAAAAAGTTCTCTGCAGTGGCGACAGGGAGATGAGGTTGCTAAATACCAATCCATGGGTCGTTGACCTCAGGAAAAGAATATGCAGAGCTGCTTTGAAGTGGTTACTTTGAAAGGCTGGGATCTGTTGAGAAATAAACTTGACTGTCCCTGTATGAGCTGTCAGGTCCGCAATCAACAGTGATCAGTGTTACTACTGTGGGGCGCAACCAAACATACAACATGACCTTGCAGCTAAGTGTCCTTAGAATAAGGTAATAGGAGACCCTTTTGATATATTGAAGTGTGTTTTCTTTTCTTGTGGCTCTTGTTCAGGTCCCTCCACCTTCTTTTGCATGCATTTGTTTACCTAGTAGCTCAAGATTCTCTCTTTGACAAGATCCCTTCACCAACTATGCAGTTAGAAACTGTCCTGCTGTGCAAAGGATAAGGATCCAGTGATCTTGGAGGCATAGTTGGGGAGATGGTGATGTTACTGGGTTAGTAATCTACTGGTCATTTTTAATTCACTCATGCAATGAGGGTGTCACTGGATGGACCAGCGTTTATTGCTCATCCCTAATTGCCCAGAGGGCAGCTAAGAGTGAAGCACATTGCTGTGGGTCTGGAGTCCCATGTAGATAAGGATGGCAGCTTCCTTCCCTAAAGCACATTAGTGAACCAGATGGGTTTTTCTAACAATCAACGTTGGCTCCATGGCCATCATTAGACTCTTAATTCCAGATTTTTATTGAATTCAAATTCCACCATCTGCCATGGCGTGACTTGCACCCAGGCCCCCAGACCATTACCTGGGTAAGTGGATTAACAGCCCAGTGATAATACCACTAGGCCACTGCCTTCAATTGTGTAGGCAACTGCATTGGCCAAACAGGTACAAATCCCACCACAGCAGATGGTGGAATTAAAATTCAGTTAATTCAACACTGGAATATAAAACTTCTCATAGTTATGGTTACCAGGACAACCATCATCGATTGTTTATAAAATCCCATCCCAAGAAAAAAAATAAAGAAGTGATTTACTCAGAAACTGGCATTTTGGCCAGTTGCACCACCAATGTTAACAATAATGATTTATATATCACCTTTTTAAGGTAATTAAAACATGTTTTGCAGAATCATTTAAAATGTTGTAAGACACTGATTCACACAAGGAAGTGAAGGTAAAGTCACCATAGTTCTACTAGACCATAGGGCTGCTGTCTCATGAGAGAGAGAGAGAGAGAGAGAGAGAGAGACCACTGGTAGTAGTCTAGCCTGAGGGTCACCACACCTCAGGCCAGGGGAGACGTTGAGAAGGAGCTTCCCTCATGATAATCTCAGCCAGTATAGGAATTGAAACCATGCCATTGGCATGAGCTCTGTATCACAAACCAGCCAACAAGCTATCTGAGTTAAATATGAAGTCAGATTGTGCAAATCTTGGTCCAAGTTAAAGTTGTAAAGAGTTTCTTAAAAAAACCTAACCCTAACCCTAGCCCTAACCACGAATCCAAACCCCTAACCCTTAACCCTCAACCCTAACCCCTAATGTCTAATCCTAACTCTAACCCCTAATCCAAACCCCTAACCCTTAACCCTAACCCTAAACCCTAATGT
>NC_063347.1:58547817-58548740 GCF_021869965.1 Rhincodon typus | reverse complement strand
TCCTAACCCTATCCCTAACCCAAACCCCTAACCATTAACCCTAACCCTAACCCCTAACGCCTACTCCTAACCCTAACCGTAAGTCTAACCCTAACCCTAACCCCTACTCCTAACCCTAACCCTAACCCCTAAACGTAACCCTAACCGTAACCCTAACCCCTACTCCTATCCCTAACCCTAGCCCTGTCCCAAACCCGAACCACTAATGTCTAATCCTAACCCTAACCCCTAATGTCTAATCCTAACCCAAACCCCTAACCCTAACAACTAACCCTAAACCTAACCATAACCGCCCACGCCTAAACCTAACCCTAACCCTAACCCTAAGCATGACCCCCAATCCTAACCGTCAATCTAACTGTAACCCCTAACCCAATTCCCTATCCCCTAACCCCTAACCCTAACTGTAACCCCTAACCCTATCTCCTAACCCCTAACCCTAACCCTAAGGCTAAGCTGAGCCCTAAACCTAAACTGAGCCCTAACTCTAACCTTAACCCTAACCCTAATCCTACCCCCTAACCCCTAACGCTACCCCTAACTCCTAACCCCTAAGGATTAGATTAAGGGCTAGGGGTTAGGTGTTATGGTTAGGGTTAGGGGTTAGGATTAGGATTAGGTATTAGGGATTAGGGTTTAGGGTTAGCGGTTTGAGTTAACCTTAACCATTAACCTTAACCCTAAACCCTGACGCCTACTCCTAACCCTAACCCCAACCACTAACTCAAACTCCTAACCCTAATCTCTAATACCTAATCCTAACCCTAACACCTAACCCTAAGCGTAACCCTTAACGCCTAATCCTAACCCTAACCCCTAAACCTAACCCAAACCCTAACCGTGACCCCTAATCCTAACCATCAACCTAACTGTAACCCCTAACCATAACCTTTAACTCAATTCCCTATCCCCTAACCCTATCC
>NC_063347.1:58536441-58547807 GCF_021869965.1 Rhincodon typus | reverse complement strand
CCCGAACCCCTAACTCTAACCCCTAACACTAATCCTACCCCTAACCCCTAACGCTAACCCTAACTCATAACCCTGAACCCTAACCCAAACCCTAACCTTTACCTGAGCCCTAACCCTAACCGTAACCCTAACCTCAACCTGAGCCCTAACCCTAACCCTAACCCAAATACTAACCCTAACCCCTAATCCTAACCCTAACCTTAACCCTAACCCAAACCCCTAACCCTTAACCCTATACCTAAGGCTAACTCCCAACAACTAACCCTAACCCCTAACTCTTACCACAACCGTCATCCTAACCATAAGCCTAACACCTAACCCCTAACCCTAACCCTAAACCTAAACCTAAGCTTAGCCACTAACCCTGACCCCTAACCCCTAACCCTAACACCAACTCTAACCCTAACCCTAAACTCTAACCCCTCACCCTAACCCAAACCGCTAACCTTTAACCCTACCCCCTAACCTCTAACTCTAGGCCTAACCCTAACCCCTAAACCTAACCCTAATCCAAACCTTAACCCCTAACTCTAAGCCTAACCCAAACCCTGAACCTGACTTGACCCTGTCCCCTAACCGGATCGCAGATAGATAAGAGTAGGGAGGGAATTCACTGAGTTACGTCACCTCATTTGTAAAGTCCAGACAAAGAAATTCTCAAATTCTTGTACTTCCTGAATCCACACTGTTTATTTATAAGAAGACCTTTCTTGTGTAATGTTTATGTATATACAAGAGGTGAAACACTGCAATTACATTTCCTTGAGTCCCGAAATAATAGGGAGCCAAGTGAAAATGGTTACAGAAATTAGTATAAATGAAGAAAGTGGCAGCATAATATTTGAGTGTGTGAGAGAGGCAAAGAAAGATTGGAGATAGTGTGTTAGTGAGACGAGATGGATAGTTTAAAGGAAAGCCGTTGAAAGGCCTTTAAAGGTACAGGTCTGAAGAGAAGGGCCTATTGATAATTTTAGAGAACATGAGGCCACTGTGGGCTAGTTGCACAATGTTGAGTTGAGAGGGAGGTGAGGTCATGTGAAATGGGCCTGAAGGCAGGGTGGGGGTTCGGGAGGTAATCAGGGATGGAGGAGATAGTAGTACAGAAACCAAGGAAGAAAGAAAATTAATTGTGGCTGTCTGTCTCGGGTGCTTAACGACTGTGATTTGCCTGTCGGATCCGGGAGATGAGTGAATTCAAATTGCAGGTCACTGTGATATTTTCTGGTGCAGGGAGTGACATTTATGCTTGGCTTTTTTATTACTCAAGCTCCGGAAAGATTTAATTAAGGACAAAGGCCACTCGATGCTTCAGAATGATCCTTGACACGATCCTAACTCTTTGATTTTATCAAAGTGTTGTGAAGGCCCATTAATCTAGATATGTTTCTCCTTAACTATTTTTGCTGTTGTGAATTTTGCGCGTGTTCATTAAGTGGTTCTTGGTGGCTCAGTGGTTAGCACTGCTGCCTCATAGCACCAGGGACCCAGGTTCTACAGTGCTGGGAAATGGAGTATTTTCCATTTCAAGATCCAACTACTCCCAGACAAGGTGAAGCAGATTTTGATGCAGATCTAAGCTTTCCCTGCAGTGCTGTGCTTGTGTGTATGTTCATGCGTAAGGTTCAGCACATTCAGTGCTGAACACAGAGTCATTTTGTACAGAGAATCCTTAAAACTATCATGGTGGCCATACCTCCAGGCTTCTCCTGGGGAGCTCTAGAATTAGAGATCGTTTTCCTGCAGTGAAGCGCATGGCAGAGAGAAAAAAAACTTCTGGGGGCTTTCGGAAGAAAATGCTGTCTATTTTCTTTGACCATTTTTGTCCATTCGTTTTCAAAGTGTCAGGAATAGAGAGAAATGTCTGATGGACTAAGGAGGGTGCATAGAAGCTGGAAGTCATGAGAGTGAATCCCCCCCAGGGGACCTCAAATACAGTTATCAACCCCAAAACACACAAAGGAGGTGTATTTAGGACCGATATCGTGAGATGTTTAGTTACACGCAGAATGACCTTGGTTGAGGCTAGGTTAGCTACACTGCGTTGGGGAGATATTGGTAACTGAGGAGAATGAAGCCAACAGGATTGAACCTTAAGGGCCACACATCAGACAGAGGAGTGTGGAAAGGGGCAGGGTTAGGGGAGCTGGGAGAAACTGAGAATAAATAAAGCGTAGACTTGCTGTTGGTTTGTGTTGGCACACAGTTGACCCAGCCCACTTTGGAAGGTAGGGATTGAAGAGATTCCTGGATGTCAGGTGGAAAGCTGAGGTCTCCCATGGGTGTGCTGGGACTAGAATTCACAGCTGGATAATACCTCTATAAGACATCATTCCAAGGTGACAAACCAGACTTATTACAGAGAATGTTATCTAACAAGTGGCTCAAAATGGGCCAATCCTTGATTCTAACTGGAGACAGTATTCATTTTTTTTCAGTTGTGGTTCACTGGCTAGAACAGTATTTGCTGCCCACCTCTAGATGCCCTTGAGAATGTGGCGGTGAGCTATTTTCTTGAACCGTTGCAGTCCTTGTAGTATAAGGACCACCACAGTGTTGTTAAGAATGGAGTTCTTGGGATTTGACCCAGCCTCTGTGAAAGGACAGTGATATATTTGTAAGCCAGAATGGTGAGTGGCTTCAAGGGGATCTTGAAGGTTTTGATGTCCATGTGTGTCTGCTGCCCTTGACTGTCTAGATCTGGCTGGGAGGAAATAATGGTGTGTTAACAATGAATGCCATTAATAATTTGCAAATCATTCAGGGATCAAGAGACTTTTCATGAGTTGAGGATCTCAAGAGTTTGCTGGTTGATTTATGCTGCTGCTTGATCTGTACAAGTGACTCTTGCTCTTAACCTCCCCATTATTTTTAAGAACTTGGTGGATTCGCACATTAATTGCCCATTAAACTCACTCGAGAAAGTTAAAGGTGATGAAAGTCCCTTCTTAACGACTTGATAATTGCTAATGACTGCCAAGCAACCACACTGACTCTGAAGAGGGACTGTTTCAGTTCTGGGGTTTCAATGCTTCAGGTTGTGGATTGTTTCAGGGATTTTTTTTCTCTTTTTAATCGTCCATTCACAATCCAACTCTCATCCTGTCTTTATTTTTTTTACCGTACTGGATATGCCTCTAATTTAATGCATGTTTTCTTTTTGTCTTCATTGCTGTTTTACTTTCACAGTCCTCAGTATTGTTTTGTAAAAGAAGATACACTTGGTTCCTTTGCTCACTAAGCTGTCTGATGGCCTTCACTAAACTGATACCAGCTCATGTTTCCAGTGAGTTGAGGCAGGAGAGATGTTTGGACTGAAGGTGGCAGGAAAATGTCCACAAAGAACAGGACAGCACAGAAACATGCTGTTCGGCCCACCAAGTCTGCACTGACACATTCTAAACTAAAAATCTTTTGCCTGAATGCAGGTCCATAACCCTCTATTCCCTGGCTATTGCTGTATCTGCCAAATTGCCTCTTAAGTGTTGTTACTGTATCTGTTTCTACCATCTCCTCTGGCAGCGCATTACAGATATTTACTACCTTCTGTGTAAAAAAAAAAAATCCCTCTCACATCTCCTTTAAAATTTCCCTCTTTCACCTTAAACCTGTGTTCCCCTTGTAATTGTCATTTCTACCCTTGGAAAAAGAGTCTGACTATCCACTGTATCCTTGCCCCTTATAATTTTGTAAATTGCTATCAGCCTCTGGCATTCAATGGACAGCAAACAAAAACTTGCCTAAATAGCTAATACCCTACAAACCAGATAACATCCTGGTAAATCATTTTGGTACCGCCCCTCCACAGCCTCCACACCCTTCTTGTAGTGTGGCGACTAATGCCTTACACCACAAGGTGTGCCACTTGAATGAGAGTTTTCCCATTCTATTTTGTGTGTCCTTTATCGAAGGTCTCATGTTGGGCAGGACCCTAGTAAGAACCCATCTGCTCTTATAATAGAATCATGGAATCCCTACGGCGTGAAAGTAGGCCATTCGGCCCATCGAGTCCACACTGCCCCTCCGAAGAGCATCCCACCCAGACTCCTACCCTATAACCCTGCATTTCCCATGGCTAATCCACCCAACCTACACATCCATGGACACTATGGGACAATTTAGCATGGCCAATCCACCTCATGTGCACACGTTTGGACTGTGGGAGGAAACTGGAGCACCTGAAGGAAACCCACGCAGGCACAGGGAGAACGTGCAAACCCGGGTCCCTGGCACCATGGGGTCTTTTACGTATACCTGACAGGGCAAAGGCGAGTGCGATTTAATGCCTTGTGTGATAGATGGCACTCCCACATCTCCTTGACAATAAAGTCCCAATACTGTCCTTAGCCTGGTTTTTGTGCGTGGGTCTGTATTGAGTGTTGAACCCCATACATTCTGCACCAGGTGAGACTGAGCCAAAAGGGCTTTTCTGGGTAGTGTGTAGAGAAATTAACTACATTAGAGTAAACATTATAAATAACTAATGTACACATAATAGACTTGAAACTGTTGAAAAATTAATGATGCGTAATGTTCCTTGCTCCCTCTCTTGCCCTCAGACCTGAGCGAAGCATCTTCCAAGATTCCTTATCAAAGCAGGAGCTATGGCTCAGAGCTGATATTCCATGCCAACTTGCAGCACATTACTTCAAAGTACTTAATGCTGCTAACTTAGAGCAAACCCCTTGCATCAGGTTCCTCACCACAGCTCATTGTGCACACCAAAGGCACCTTGTGCTGAGCTCATTAGATCTTGCAGGAAATAGATTGCAACTGTTCTGAAAATGCTTATCTCACTCCGTGCGACCTGGTCAATAGCACTGAACAATAAGCCAGTTTTTTTTTAGGAAATCTTGTTTTGTAGTTGGCGTTTTCTGATCGATGAGCTCTGACCTTAGGTTATTGCTTCGGGTAGAGTCTTTCATAATGCTGGATAACACCGGTAAGGTCATTAAGTTGCAGGCATATGCTCATGTATGTTCGAAACAGCATCAGGGAGTTTTACTTCATGTTCTAACCTCTGCTGTCCCTGACCTTGGGATATTTGACAGCTTATAGAGGAACCTCGAAAGGAACCCAATTCATATTTTACTAGACCTAAGAATATTAAAAGGGCAATGCAGATGACATTTTGCTCAGTATTTGAACCACATTGCTTGACTTATGTCAAACAAATGAAATATTAATTATTTAATACTTTGCAAAATATGACAAAACGTTGCAATTTAATTTATTGTGCATTGGTGAGTTTGCAAAATAAAAGGTTGCAGAGCGGATGATTTATTTAGCTCTAACTGGAGGGAGAGCTCCTGCTATTCAGGCTGATCTTGACTCCAGTCCTTGTTGCTGGGCAAAGTGTGTGTCTTGATGATGTGTTTGAGAGAGAGAGGAGCGGAATGGGACTGCTAAATGGGGTTTGGATTTCCACTGAAATTCATAGCGACACAGTTTTGAGCAGTCAGCAGGAATGAAGCATGAATTTGCTCCAGGAACCTCACAATCCCTGACAAAAAGAGAGGACGATGTATGGAGAAATGAGTAATATTGCTTGCCCTTCGTCAGGACGGCCATCTCGGAATTGTACTAATTCAGGAGCTGCAGTGACACTGTTCTGTGCTTTCTCCTGCCCTTTCTTCAGGGCTGTACGAGCCACCTAATTGCTACTTCATAGAGTCATAGAGCACGGAAACAGACCGTTTGGTCCAAATTGTCCATGCTGACCAGACATCCCAATCTGAGCTAGTCCTATTTGCCAGCATTTGGCCCATATCCCTCTAAACAATTCCTATTCTCACCCAAATGCCTTTTAAATGATGTAATGGTACTCCACCACTTCCTCTGGAAATCCTTTGCATGGAAAAGTTACTCCTTAGGTCCCTTTTAAATCTTTTCCCCTCACCTTAAACCTATCCCCTCTAGTTTTAGACTACCCCATCCGAGGAAAAAGACCTTGGCTATTCAGCCTATCCATGACCCTCATGATTTTATAAACCTCTACAAGGCCATCCCTCAGCCACTGACTCTCCATGGAAACAAAGCCCCAGCCTATTCAACCTCTCCCTATAGCTGAAACCCTCCGGTCCCAGCAACATCCTTGTAAATCTTTTCTGCAGCTTTCCAAGTTTCACAACATCTTTCCTATAGCTGGGATATTAGAACTGAATGCAGTATTCTAAAAGTGGCCTAACCAATGCCCTGTAAAGCTACAACACGATTTCCCAACTCCTGTACTCAATGCGCTGACCAAATGCATTCCTCACCAACCTGTCCACCTATGACTCCACTTTCAAGGAACCGTGCATCTGCACTAATAGGTCCCTTTGTTTGACAACTCTCCTCAGGGCCCTATCATTTACTGAATAAGGCCTACCCTGGTTTGTTTTGCCAAAATGCAACACCTCATATTTATCTAAATTAAACTCCATCTGCCACTCCTCGGCCCATTGGCCCATCTGATCAAGGCCCAATTGTACTCTGAGGTAACCTTCTTCGCTGTCCACTACACCTCCAATTTTGGTGTTGTCTGCAAATATACTAACCACACCTCCTACATTCGCATTCGAAACACAGTGGACCCAGCACCAAGCCTTGCGCCACACCGCTGGTCACAGGCCTCCAGTCTGAAAAACAACTTCCTACTGTTTTAAACAAAGGAAAGAAATAGAAAAAGCCAAGACCCCCCCAACACTGCCCCATCAGAACTCCCGGGATAAGGACAGCACTGGGTGAAATACAGAATGTAGCGCAAGTTTTCTTGACTTCCTTAAACAAAAATGAAGTCCCTTTTACTTGCAGGGGAGGAAACAAAAATAAATATATAAACAAAAATTGGCTCTCCTTTGATACTGTCCCCACCATCTACGCCTGGAGCAGGGACCAAAATTTGAAATAAAGTCTCCTCCATTCGATCAAAATCAAATCTCTGCTCTGTCCCCATTGAATGCTCCCAGGATGGGGATAACAAGATTTAAAGCTCAGGAGAAAGCTCCTGTACTCATTTTTACGAAAAACAAATCTCCCCTCACACTAACCCCACCAAGCACACACCTGGGACAGGGATGGTCCAGGATTTAAATGGAAAAAACCCTTTGGATCTTCCCAGGCATCCAAAATCAATACGAAAGAAATGTAAAACAGCCCTTTTCTGGGCACAAAACTGAGAACAAACACAAACTTGACAAGTCGAATGGAAACTTACAGTATTAAATCAAAATTACTCAAACTGATGATGCCCTCCTGCCCCTGTGGCCCTCCATCGGTCATGAAAGGGATCCATCATGCCAGAGGGCAAAACGTGTTCCCGGTCCAGGGACATCCGAGCACAGACACAGGGAGATTGTGCAAACTCCACACGGTCACCCAAAGCTGGAAGCTTACTAACTTCCATCAGGTTCGAAACCAGACCACATTAGGACAGGCCTAACCCTTTCACGGATTAGAATGTAGAATATCAATGTTTAAGAAGAAGGAAATAGCCACTTGACTGAGGATTATGGACGAGGAGCTGTCTCTGGATTTAGTTCACTACAAGAGCCAGGTGAGGTGTTCCTCTCAGGAGGGTATAGTAATGAGACCAAATCTCGACCGGTCCAGGGACTGAAGTCCAATCTCAACTTGTTTGAAATAATTCTGTCAGCGTCCCGACCTGCAGTGAGGGAGCCTGTCTTGTGGTGGGAAGGTGGAGTGGTAGGGGTAATGGGCACTCTAGGCCTCCAGAGCACAGTGTTAGACTCTTGTCATCTGTGACCTTCTTGTTCAAATCCTCTTCATTTAAATCCAGATCATTAATGTACACCACAAACAGCAAGGGCCCCAGCACCGAGCCCTCTGTAACCCCATTGGAGACAGACTTCCAGTCACAGAAACGTTCCCCTGACATCTACCTACCTCTCGGCCAATTTTGGATCCAACGTGCCGCTTTGCCTTGTATCCCATGGGGTCTTACGTTCTTTAGGATCCCTGTCGAAAGTTCATGCATCAAATGCTTTGCCTTGGCCAATACTACTTCAGAAAAATGTTCGATTAAATCTACCAAACATGACCTTCACTGAACAAATCCAAGCTAACTATCCCTGCACCTCTCAAAGATGCAAATGTCTCTTAGAATTCTGTCTGATAACGTCCCCACCGTTGAGGTTAGAGTAACCGGCTTCTAATTTCTTGGTTTATCCCTTCCCCGCTTTATCAATAATTGGACAACTTTAGCTGTCCTCCAGTCCTCAGGCACCTCACCTGTGGCCAGAGAGGATTTGAAAATTGCTGCCAGGGCCACAGAGATCTGCTGAGTTTCTCCAACACTTTCTGTGTCGAATCTGACATCTACGACCAGTTTCCCACGTTGCAGAGATAATATAAGCATTGCCGCATCCAATAAAATGCCTTGCTGGAGGCAAATACACCTCATGTTGTGGCAAAGAGGACTATAGAGATGAAGTTCTCTGGAGGAAGGAGTGAACTAACCAATATAAACTTTTGATGTTCTCCTGCCAGCACTTGGCATCACCCACGCACCAGGAGCAGGAAGGCATTATTTGTGTTCAGGGTTTCTGAGACGTTCTGTCACCACAGCCCACACCTCCACCTACATTCAGAACAGGACATTCAAGGTCTCTTGGCAGTAGACAGTGGGAATTTCTGCACTTCGTTATCAGCCAACAAGCAGAAAAACCCACTTACCATGATGCTAGCAATCTCAGTTGTCAAGGGACATCCTCCTCATGAAGAGAGATCAGACAGACTGGGATTGTTTTCCTTGGAGCACAAGAGGCTGAGGGTTGTGGGGGTGTGGGGGCACATGATTGAGATGTATAGAGTTGTGAGGAGCATAGACAGGGTGGCTGGGAAGGTACATCTCACCTTGGTGGAAGGGAGCATAGATTTAAGGTAAGGGGCAGGAGATTTAGAGGTGATGTGAAGAAAACCTTTCTCACCCAGAGGGGTGTTGGAATCTGGAACTCACTGCCTGTAAGGGTGGTAGAGACAGAAACCATCGTAATGTTTTAAGAAGTACTTAGATATGTACTTGCAATGCAAGACGTATGAGGTTCCAGACCAAGTGCTAGAAAATGGGATTAGAGTAGTTAGATTTATTTTTTGACTGGCAGCTCTCGCTAGGCCGAAGGGAATTCTTCTGTGCTGTAGATCTCTATGATTCTATAATTCCTCCTTGTAACTGTAGGCAACAGTATAAACACCTCTTGAGAAAAGAAAACGATAGGTACTCCTATATGATATAAGTCAAGCTGACCTATACAACATCCTGTAGGGACACATCTAACATGAAACAGCTGAACCTTGAGGGCTACACTTAGGTGGAGGGAGAGTTACATTACTCAGGTAAGGTATGGGGGCTGGAGAACGGGTCTCATTCGGTACTTCTAATGAACAGTACCAGCAATAGGGAAGTTTAAGCTGGTTTCTCCAGTATCCAATCGGCTAAGTCTCTTGATTTGAGATCACTACCATGAAGCATTGCGGAGATGCCAATCCTCCCTTTATTAACTGTGATCAGTGGGTAACACTGTTGCTATTCAGTCAGAAAGTTGTGTGTTCAAGTCCCACTCTAGAGACTTGAGTACACAATCCAGGTTGACTCTTAGTGTGATACTGAGGGAGCGCTGTATGGTTGGAAGTAGCACTTTCCGAAGGAGATTAAGCAAGAGCCTTGACTGCTTTCTCAGGTAGGTATCAAAAAAACCTCCTGTCAGGCAACTTGGAATAACAGGAAGGAAGTTCTCATCTATATCCTGACCAATATTTGTCCTTCAAACAACTAAAAGGAAATTCTGATCCTTATTGTATTGCTAGCCGTGGATCATTCTGTATGGAAACCGGCTGTCATGTTTCGTACGTTACAACAGCGACTGCCTGTCAAAATTATACTTCTGTGGGTTTAAATCGCTTTGGGATGTCCTGAGAATGTGTAGGACAGGATATAATTATGTTATTTTGTTATGCTGAGGAGCAGCTTCAGCTTTGCTAGTCTCTCGCTCCTTCCTAATATTAGGCTTGGGGAGGATGGTGAGGTGATGTGAATTGCATGACGCAGAAGCACACAAATGCAGTTATCTCCCCTGATGCTGAATACAACCAGCGCTCCACAAGGATGAACTGGCTCCAAGTGAAGCTGCTGGGAGTCCACCTCTGCGATAAACAGTGCTGTTAGAATTCAAGGTACTATCAGATCACAAAGATATCCCTGATTCATGTGAGGAGCGTTCTCGTATTCTGCAAAAATACAGGAGCAACTAGCTCCTGGCACATAGGCTCCACTTGGGGTGCACCTGCCAGCTCTGCTAGGATAAGCTGCAACCAGAATCCAGTGTAAACACTGGCAGATGTTCAAGGGAATTGCTCTAAGTGTAACATCTGACCAGTTGTAGCTCACATTTCAATTGGACAGAGTGTGCTAATGGACAAATTGAGAACAAAGGGTGCGATTTTTCTTCCCAAGGTGGGAAGACCTCCTGTCTTGTAAAACCCATCCCGATAGAAAGAACCCTGTCATATACTATTTTCGCTTTGGGGGTGGCTAGGTCATAGAGTTATAGAGTCATGCAGCACGGAAACAGACCCTTTGGTTCCACCAGTGCACGCTGACAGTGTTTCCAAACTAAATTAGTCCCAACAGCCTGCGTTTGGCCCATATCCCTCCAAAATCTTTCCTATTCGTGATCTTATCAAAATGTCTTTTTAGTGTTGTAACTGTATCTGCATCCACCACATCCTCTGGCAGTTCATTCCACGCATGGACCACCCTCTGTGTAAAAATGTTGCCCCTCATTTCCTTTTTCACGCCTCACCTTAAAAATATGCTCCCTAATTTCGAACTCCCTCACCCTAGGGAAAAGATGCCTTATCAATGCCCCTCGTGATTTTATAAACCTCTATAAGGTCACCCCTCAACCTTCTACGCTCCAGTGAAAAATATCCCAGCCTTTCTAGTTTGTTTTAATTCTTAAAAACTTCCATTCCCGACAACATCCTGGTAAATCTATCCTGAACCCGCTGCAGTTTAATAATATCCTCTTCCTATAACAGGGCGATGAGAATTACACTCAGGATTCCAGAAGAGGCCTCACCAAAGTTCTGTACAACCCCAACATGATGTCTCAACTCCTTTACTCAAATGTCTGAGCAAGGAGTTGGATGTGTGCTGAGATGGGCAGGCAGCAGTTCTCTGAGACTTCAACCAGTTGTTCTAAACTCTCTAATCCTCACCCCTCACTCTGTAACATCATAATGTTACATATTTATAAATGCTGTTGTATTACATCTTTTAAAATAGACTGATATTTGGTGTTAAGCTAACTGGCCTAAAACCTGAGACAACAAGGTGCAGGGCTGGATGAACACAGCAGGTCAAGCAG
>NC_063347.1:58500737-58521441 GCF_021869965.1 Rhincodon typus | reverse complement strand
AACTCAGGAACGTTGCACCCAGAGACTGACCTTGTTGGCTCTGGGTGGGATGGTGCGGACTGATTCGATGTGTTTTCATACTCTTCCTTTGGGACCGCGTTCGAGGTTAAATTTAACTCAGGAATGGTGCCTCTAGTAATTGATTCACAAGCATGAATTGACCAGTTGGAACCAGATGAAAAGTTATTCGTGGCTGAAGGAAGAACGTTTGCCAGGACATCCGGAGAATGCTTTGCTTTCCTTTGGAAGGCCGCGTTGGGAATTTTTTTTTGTTTTATGTTCTTCTGGAGGGTGTTTAGTGATCCTCCGAAGGACAGGGTTTGTGGCAGTGCCTCAGTAGTGCGCCAGTGTGCCAGGCTAGATTGAGCTGTCAAATCTCATAGTGGAACTTGGACTCATGCCCTCTGATTTAGAGTATGCCAAGCTGGCAAGAGAAAACACTCATAAATCTTGAAACCAGCAGTGAAGGGAGAAAAGAGAGCGAAAAGAGAGAAGAATGTATTCTGAAGCTGGGAGCGCACTTGACTGGCAGAGCTTGCTGCCTTTATCCATGTGGATATTAATGGTTTTCGGCTTTCAGAAGGTCTACCATTTAGGGTCTGTTGAACGGTGACAGGCCTGATTACTATATGCATAATCACCAAGCAAATTCAAATGGAAATCTTTGTTTTTCTACATCGAGTGTCTGTTTTATAAATTGAAGGCATAAGGCAATGGCTTCGAGTACATCAGCAATGCACAGACAGGGAAATGAAATCAGAGGTAGTAGATCTATTGAAAATGGCAGCTCACCAAAGACTTACTGCAGTCTGTCGTACTGATAAACATCCAGCACTGCAAGGCAGTTCTTAATCGTCGTGAGCAAAGGGAACGTCAGTGCACAGTTCCAGTGCTCAGTCAATGAATGTGGCACAGGTGATATGGCCCGTTATCTTTGTGAGAATGTAGTGTGGTTAATGCTTCGCAGTTATTCATGTCCAGGGTCGCAAACCTCAACTGGAACTGAAATTGTCCTTCCCACATCCTAACTTGCACCAAGTGTCGTCAGTCCTGTACTCGCGAAGCCTCGTCCTTGTATTCAAGTCCTGCCTTCCACTCAACCGTACCTAGGCCTGGGCCTCTCTGTCGCTTATAACCTTCCAATATCTCGGCACTCCTCCAGTTTTACCCAGAATGCCCTCTCAACCACTTGGCCGCGTGTCCAGCTCTTTAGCCTCATGACGAAATCTCCCACTGCAGAGGAGGAGCCAAGATGAGGAACAGTACAACTACAGTGAAAACTTTCGGCTGATGTACAAGTGCAGCTTTTATATAAATGGTGGTCAAGATAGCACCGTGGATGCAGTTGCATCCAGATCATTTTTCCCTGTCTCACCTGCACAAACGGTACTAGGGGGTCACAGTTTCAGATTGTCAGCTAAGAGCGAAATGAGGAGAAGCATGTTGATTGAGAGCATTGTTTGGATTTGGAATGCACTGTGTGAGAGAGCTGGTGGAGGCAGATTCTGTATGAGGTTGTGAAAGAGAGCTGGATAAATTGAGAGGGCTGTGGGAGTGGGGTTGGAGAATGGCGCTATGGCTGGGGAGGTCTTTTGGGAGACATTGCAGACATGATGGGCTGAATGGCCATCTTCTATACTGTGAAATTCTATGATCCTATGAAATAAAAATCTGCCCTAAAATTCTGTATTTGGTCCACTGTTACTTGCTGCTTAATGCTCTAGTGACAGTGATTTGGGATGCTTCACTATGTTACGATGTTCGTTGTAATGGAAGAGTTTTCCTACACAAGGCTGAGACATTGTTCATGTGTGACCCATGTGTAGCTGTCACAGTATTTGGTGTTGTTAAAAAAGATTCCATTCTGTGAGCATAAGTCCAGACAACTGGTTGGATCGCAACGCTACATATCATTAGGAAACCAGCAGTCAAAAAGGAGTGTGCCAGGGTAGTTTAGGTGTTATATTTAGTGTGCCATACCATAATTCCACCTTGTTGCCCCATCCCCACCTTGATCGTACTCCCTTAAATTGGTCAACCATTGCACACAAGCTCAAAATTCCCAATTGCTGAGATATTGCGTTGGCCAGCAAGCCATTCAACTTTATAACATGGCCTTGGCTCTCTAGAATGACAAAGGAGGCCCTCGTGAAGAGGTGCTGCTCAGGAGGAGACAGTCTATTTCTGTCCTGGCTTCCTCTTGCAGAGATTTAAAATAAAGTTGCCACCTGAAATGGAGGCGTGGGAGTGAGGGGACGACGAGTGGTGTAGCCATTAGTGCTGGTGCATCTGGGGGAGGAGAGGTTGTGAGGGGTACCTGGGACTGAGGAGGGAGCACTGATAGCATGAGTGTGAGGTAGCAGAGAGAGCGAGAGAGGGAGACATGCTTGGCACTTAACCCTGGCAGAAGGGAAAGGGTCTTTGACCTTCCTGCCGGCTGTTCCTCCACACCCTGCAGATGGAACAGACCCCACTATGGCAACCTCAGCCCCTGCTGACAAGGTCAGGTGACATGGCCACCTCTTCCCCTTGGTGCCACCCAGTCCACCAGCCGAGAAATGCGGCTCCACCTTCCCCCTTTCTGCCATTTTTCAATTCTCTCTGTCAGTGAGCAGGGCACCTTTGGAGTGCCACCCCTCACCTTGGTACGTGGCGGGCCTTTTAAAGATGGCATGATCACAAGGGGTCTTGGCCTACTGAAGGATATCTGCCCATTGGCAAGTTGCCTGGAAGTGGCCCGTGGTAAGCTGGAGCGGAAGTCGGATGTGAAAGGTGGCACAGGGCCAGGTTGGGTAATTAATGCGTTTGGTAAGTTTGGGTGAGAGAACCAGCTAGGCCTAATGGCAGTAAGCCCCTCAGAAAACTCAATGCATCTCAGACTTAGCCAAAAAGAAACCCATAAGATCCCCTTTGTAGATTCTTGGAGTAAAGGAATTCCTCTTGATGACTAGCTTTGCATGAAATAACAGAATCCCTACAGTGTGGAAAGAGGCCATTCGGTCTATCTTGTCTGCACCAATCCTCTGAAGAGCATCCCATCTAGACCCATAATCTCATATTTCCCCATGGCCAATCCACCTAACCTGCACATCTTTGGACTGTGGGAGGAAAACGGAGCACCCGGAGGAAACCCACGCAGACATGGGGAGAATGTGCAGACTCCACACAGAGAGTCGCTCGAGGGTGGAATTGAACGCAGGTCTCTGATGTTGTGAAGCATTAGTGCTAACCACTGAGCCACCTATTAATGCTATTCCCTGTGAGGGAAGGGTCACCAGACCCAGAACGTTAACTGATTATTTTTTCTTCACAGATGCTGCCAGACCTGCTGAGCTTTTCCAGCAACTTCCGTTTCTAGTCCCAGTGAGTCTGACTGAGAGAAAAGGAATACAAACTATTTCCCCAATGTTTGCAAAAACACAAAGATGGTGAACATTTTGCATGATCAACTTCTTAACAGAAGTTGTTCTTACATACCCGGAGCATACAGAATACTTGAGTCTAAGTGCTGGATTTTTTAAAACTCTGGCTCCAGGAAAGCCCTTGCATGATTTTGTGTGACCAGCACATTTTATGGAGAGACTGGAGAAGCTAAGATTGTTCTTCTCCATGGGCAGAGCAGGTTTGGGGAGAATTAGTAGAAATGTTTTAAATGGTGAAGACATTTGATAGAATAGGATGGCGGGACGTTGTTCCCAGTGGCAGGGGGGCAGAGATTTAAGATAACCCGCAAAGGAACTCAGGAAATCTGGAATGCACAATCTGAAAGAAGGATTCAAAAGTAACGCTGAAAAGGGAATCCGCTACATAGCTTAAAAATGAAGATTGTGCTGGCTGACATGTAGAACCAAGTTCACCTTATCTTCTCTCGGCGGCTTCGGGTGAGGAAGGAGGTTCTGGGACGTTGCTTCGGCAGAGAATGCGGTGTGGATCTGGCCGTCCCTCGTGGCTGTTTTGGTCGCTGAAGACGAGGTGGGTCCGGGCCTGGGATTCCAATGGCCAAGGTTTTCCTTGAGGCTTCTGCAGCACCTTCAGGGCAGCACGACTGGTGTGACCCAGCCTGGGGATTCCTTTCGGTGGCTATTTTTGTCGGTGTTGGTTTGGGTCCCCTTGAGGCGGCTACAGTCTATGCCTGTCACTCCATGCGGTGTTTACTTGGGTATCGCGGGGGTCCGGCCTGGGATTCCAACATGGGGATTGAGTCCTTGAACCCATAGCTATAAAATGGATTAAGTGGACTTTGTCTTAAATTCTCTTTATTTAAAATTTCTTATTACATTATCGTGGAAGGACTGTTATTCTGAATGTTTTATTTCTTTATTTTTCTAATTTGTTATTATTATTTTGTACTTTTGAAGGTCTGTAATGCTGGACTTTTTATTTCTTTACTTTTCTAATTTCTTTTCCCCCTAAGAACTTGTACTCAAGAATCTGTACCTAGGTGTCTATGTACCTAGGTGCCGTAAGTGGCAACTTGTTACCATTTCTACTGTACTGATGTGAGTATGCGTGCTAGTAAAGCTAATCCAATTCAGAATGTGGAGAGTGGGACTATTTTGACAACTCTTTCATGATAAGCGGGATGATTTTACGTGGATAGGGGTGGATTTCTCTGCCACAAAATCCTTTTGAAGCAGAACCCACACATTTTTTTTAAGAGAGTATTAGGTAGTTTGATGAAAGACTGGATATCAAAGAGTTTGGGCGAGTGAATAGGTATTGGGATCAGAGCACAGACAATTGTACTGTTTGACCACTCTGTCTGGGTCTTTCTTGAAGACACCTCCATCTCTTTGACTGAATAAATGACCACATTCAGATAATTTTCAGACCCGGCTTTGGCTGACCCAAGATAGGCTGGGCCTGTATCTACTGGAGTTTAGATATTATTGATACATACAATGTTTTGACAGGCTGATGCCAAAAGGATGTTTCCCCTTGTGTGAGAGACCGGAACGAGGCAACATAGTTTAAAAAAAAGGAATCTCTAATTTAAGATAGTGATGAGGAGATCTTTTATTCTCTCTGAGTCTGTGGATCTAAAGAATGGAGGCAGCATCATTGAATATTTTTAAGGTAGACATAGATTCTCGACTGACAAAGGTATAGTGGAGTTGATCAATCAGATCCAACCATGATCTTATCAAATGGCAGAGCTTTAAATGACCTACTGCTACCACTGGCCAGGTTCTGTTATGATCCCAGCTGATCATGCTACGGGACAAGTCAGATCCTAGAATGAAACCTGGTTTGATAGATCATGTTTTTTTTGCTTAATTAATTAACGTGGTGGTCAGTCACTGAGCCATAGTCACATGAGGCTACAGATTTTCTTTAGCGGAAGTTGATTGCATGAAAGAATAAAGAAAAAAAAGAGCTATCTAAATGCATGCAACTGTGAGAATTATCTCAGAAACACACAGCAAAACAAAGTGTCAACCCATTTTCTGATGTAGAGGTGCCGGTGTTGGACTGGGGTGGACAAAGTCAGAAATCACACATCACCAAGTTATGGTCCAACAGGTTTATTTGAGCTCCGAAATCTTGTGATTTCAAATAAACCTGTTGGACAGTAACCTGGTGTCGTGTGGCTTTGAACCTATTTCCTGACACTACATATTACAGAGATTCCAGGGCAGAGATTTTTGCTCCCCACACATCAACACTTTTTACTTAACTGACTTCTTCCAGGTTCTTTCCCATGGAGTTTGGAGACAGTTCAGCGAGTCCTTTCCAAATCTGCAGATATGAGCTTTGCCAGAAATTCAAAAGCCTAAATTTTCTCTGTTCTAAAGACATGTAGATATCCCTGCAAACTCTCCTGGTTTGGAAGTTGCATAAACTACCCTTCTGCTGAGGCAACTTATTCCCTGAACTGGCCTGCATCCTTCTTCAAAAGAAACCCTGTTCATCCTAGAAACTTCTGAACTGAAAACAAAGCTAATGGCTATACATGTTTACCTTACCTGTCATAAACACCACAGTTTTTCATACATATTTTTCCATTAGCATCACAGGTCTCTGACAAATACTAGATTAGGTCACTGTTTCAGAAGAACTTTCTGATCATTTCTTTGAAGAAAACCCTTCACAAAACTAACAAACATACATATGCCACTATTTTGAAATCTAAACCACAAAATGATTTTATATATTACACCTTTCATTACAGTTTGAATGTTTAAACGTAGTAGCGAACAAAGACACGTGTTTCTGCTTGAAAGCGAACCATGGTCAAGATGGGAGGTTTCTTTGACATACTTTTAAGTAAGGTAAATTTGGATTTAGTAGTGGCATTCAAGGCTGTGAGGTAGACATTTGTTATTGGCCCAGACTAACACGAGCTCAGTGCAGAACTTGGACGAGGAAAGTCAATGTTCTATAGCCAAGTTTGAGTGTGACACAAAAATAGTTGGGAACGTAAGCAGTGAAGTTCATACCAAGACCTTCTGAGGAAGGGTCACCGGACCCGAAACGTTAACTCTGTTTTTTCCTTCACAGATGCTGCCAGACCTGCTGAGCTTTTCCAGCAACTTCTGTTTTTGTTCCTGATTTACAGCATCCGCTGTTCTTTCGGTTTTTATTAAGTTGATACCAAGAGCCTGGAGAGGGATATAGACAGGTTAAGCCAGTGCACAAAATCTTGGCAGATGGAATGTAATATGAGGAAATCTGAGGTTACGCATTTTGGCAGGAAGAATAGAGGAGCTGAACAGTATTTAAATGGGGGAAGACTGCAGAAAGCTACAAAACAGGAGTTTGTGTGTCCTCGTCCATGAATCACAAAATGTTAGTGCCCAACTTCAGCAGGTAACAGGGAAAGCAAATGGAATACTGGCCTATATTCCAAAGAGGATGAAGCATAAGGGTAGGGAGATTTTTAAAAAATGTATGCAAGACACTAGTTGGACCACAGCTCGAATACTGTGAATGGTTTTGGTCCCTTTATTTGGCATTGGAGGCAGTCAAAGAAGGTTCACCCGGCTGATACCGGGTATGGAGGGACTATCTAATGAGGAGAGGTTGAGTAGGTAGGACCTGTACTCATTGAAGTTTAGAAGAATGAGAGGTGATCTTATTGAAACATATAGTTCTTAGGGGATTTGTCATGGAGAGGCTTTTCCCCCTTATGGAAGAGTCTAGGACCAGAGGGCATAATCTCATCTTTAAGTCAGAGATGAGGAGAGAATTTCTTTCTCAGAAGATAGTGACTGTATGGAATTCTTTACCACAGAGGGCAATCAAGATTGTGTCATTCAGTATATACAAGGCTGAGAGCGATATTTTTGACTCAATTGTAGTGTGAAGAGTTATAGAGAAAAGACAATAATACCACTAGGCCATGACTTTCCCTTTGTGAGCAGCTGCAATTAACCTGGATCCCTTAGCTGCAACAAGGCACATGGGCAGCTTGATAAACACATTGGAATTTGGAAGGAGAGGGAGTATGGCATACACGGGGTGTAAGAAAGAGCCTGTAGTTTGGTGCATAGCTATGAATGTACCTCGAAGAGAGTTGGGGGCCAGGAAGGTGACCATGCTTCCAGCACGGAAAGCCCCGTTGCAGGTTCCCAGTGCCTTAGAGGAGATGATCAACAGCCACTAGCACCCAGCATTCCTGAGGCCTTCCAGAATCATGTACATTATTGCCTCAAAGTGCCTTTGTCACTCACGCCTCACCCCGAAAGTTGCCATTGCATCCTCAAATAGGTGTAGATATCTAACTCAGAAGGAGTTAGCTGTATTTCTTAAAGCTAAAGGGATAGAGGGCATGGAGAGAAAGTGGGAACAGCATTAGATGCAATGAGCTCAGCCAATGGGGAGCAGACTGGAAGGGCTGATGGCCTACTCCTAACCCTTTTTTTGTGATTGATCATGCAACTCCTGCTTTTGTCTGCACTGTCCTTACCTCACTGTCGCTTTTGATTGTGTGATTCTGATAGTTAAGAACTGGCACCTGTTGCCACCGCACCCTCGAGTAGAAGGGTATAAGGAGAAGTAGACCTACGAGGAAGAAACTGACACACAGTCTGATACTCTCAGCCCCCAGCTCAGACACTGGCACAGCAGATTTCTCAAAGGCTGGCATTGTGTTGGGAATTACAGGGTATGAGTGAAACCAGGACATGGGTGGGGGTGAGGGAGTGGAATTAGGGCTAGGGTTAATGGGGGGAATACAGTAGCTCATGCAATTCCTGTGGAGGGTGAGGCTGCTCATTTGTCCCAGTGTAACGATCTTGGATGAGGTAGACTTGTTGGGGGTCACTAAGGAAAACACTGAGTTATGCACATCACGATACTTAATGCTTTGATAGACCAGCGTGATTGTCTCCAGCCACTGATTAGCAGAATGGAGAGGGGGTGAGTGGTGGGGTTGGGGGGAGGATAGTGGTGGTCAGCTGCACTGTGGTATAGGATGCCACTCAGAGCTGGGAGCCCAATGTGGCACAATCTTCCTGCACAAATTGTCTACAATGTTTTCTATATTATAACAGTGGCTTTCCTTTAAAAATACTAAAGTGCTTTGTAGACATTCTGTAGATCATGAAAAGTGCTAAATACATACAAGTCTTTTCTAATGAATTTAAATACATTGGCATGACAGAAAAGGTGGAATTAGTATATAAATCGAAATAAGCAATCTCCAATTTAATGGGCTAAACTGTAAACTCTTTCCTATATTTCACTTGTCCGTTATTTTATCTGTAAATAAATCTGAACAATTGATTTAGCCTGTGATCTGGCAATGTGGTTTGTGCTGACTGAAGTAATAGGAGTACGTTGGGACATGGGTGAGAAATTTAACACCACCCACAGTCCCGTTATAGTTTTGTGGTTGGTGAATCCAAACAAGCAGAGAATAAAGTTGAAACTTTAAGTTCTTACATAGCTCGATCTGCTGATTGAAATCAGCAAGACAAGCCAAAATTTGAATCAGAGGAATGTCAGAGCGAAGTTAGTTTATCTGACCACTGCTGATGTAGGGGTTGACCTGAACACTTCATTGGACTGGGTAGTTTGGCAGGAGGAGGGAACCACTATTCACTGAACTTTTCCTGAGCTATCAGGAGAGAAGCTTATTAAGTTTTGGTTGCTAACACTTCAAAAGGCGAAACACGTTGTAACACACTTGTGCGAAAAATGGCCAACTGTGTGCGACAAAATGGAGAGCTATCACAGCCTGTTATTATTAAATTGGAGCGCGTTCAGGGACTGGGAAGGTTTGAGATATAAAAATAGACTGGATAGGCTGGGACTTCTTTTGCTGGAGCGTAGGAGGTTGAGAGTTGACCTTATTAAGGTTTGTAAAATCATGAGGGACCAGGATAAGGCAAATAACAAGGGTCTTTTCCCTAGGCTGGGGGGAGGTCAAAACTATGAGGCATATTTTTAAGGTGAGAGGAGAAAGATTTAAAAATTGCATGAGGGGCAACTTTTTTAACGTAGAGAGTTGTCCATGTGTTGAATAAACTGTCGGGGAAGTGATGGATGCAGGTACAATTACAACATTTAAAAGACATTTGGATAGTTATATGAATAGGAAAGGTTTGTAGCGATATGGGCCAAACGCAGACAAGTGCGTCTAGTCTAGTTTGGAACATGGTCTGCATGGACTGGTTGGACCGAAGCGTCTGTTTTCATGCTGTATGACTCTATAACTAGTTTGAGGAAGTGATATAGAAGCTGGAGTGAGGGGGTGGGTGGGGGGGGGGGGGGGGTGGGTGGGTGATGTTCTGGACAGATGGCTTTGAAAACCAAATGGTTGCCCAGAGTACAGCACAACCAGAAATCTTGCTGTTTACAAAGCTACCTGACAAAATGATTTGCATCACATATTAGCTGCACACATGTACATTCTGCTCTTCCTAATGAATATTCTGAGACACAACTGACAGCCAAAGGTTTCATTGAACAGATGGTCCCTGGAACAACATCTGAATTTATATCGTTTAGAATGGAAATTTACTATTGGAGCCGGGTAATCTGTTACATTCGTTTTTTTACCTGGGTGAGACAGCATGGGCAACTGGCAACCGGCAGCTAATGCTCTCAAATGTATAGCTGCTATCAGCAAGCTGAGAGAACCACTAGAGAATGTGGAAGAGCTCTCCTGGGAATTAGCTTCCTCCCATTGGAAACGAATCTGCTCTCCATTTAGCATCTCTGTAATACTGCTGAGAAACTTGGCATGCAGGAATGACTGTGGGACCATCAAACTGCTCATACCTTCTCCATGATGCACCGTTTGTCAATCCTTCACCTTACTTGAACCAGACCGCTTTGAAGCAGTGACGGGGTGGTGGCTTCATGTCTCCGTCATGGAGACGGGAAGGGGGCAGAGTGAGAAATGGTCATCAGACATGAATAGGAAGGGTTTGGAGGGATATGCGATAATGCTGGCAAATGGGACTAGATTAAATGAGGATATCATGGCCACGTTGAACCAAAGGGTCTGTTTCTGTGCTGTACAAGTCTCTGACTGGACGCATAATTGCTGGCGTTAGGGCCCATGTGATGGAGTGGTAGTGTCCCTAACTGTGGACCGGATGGCCTAGGTTCAGCTCCGATCTGCCCCAAAGGTATATTATAGCAACTCTGAACAGTTTGCTGGAAAGAAATCTGAAAATCGCCACTTCCCTGGGAATGGGCAGCTCCAGCAACATTCAAGAAGTTTGATGCTATCCAGGACAAAAAGAAATCCCAATTGATTAGCACCACAAACATCACAAAATTCAGTTCATTATCTCCATCCCAGTGGGTTGGAATGTAAAATGCACAGTAATGCAAATTGGGATAGCCATCTTTCATTGAAAGCCGGAGTCACTTTTAGTGTCTGTTTTTAGAAAAGAGTTTGTTTTTAAACGTTCAATTAATTTCCTGCTAGCAAATTAAATGTCATTATTGAACATAAAGCTCATCCTCATGACAGTATACTGTCATGAGGTTACTGTCATGAGGATGAGCTTTATGTTCAATAATGATACTTAATACTGATTTATAACTTTCAGGAAAGTTTCCATAAAGGGCAGTGGTTAGTGAGGAACAATGTTAGCCCACTAAAGACTGAAAATATTATTAATGATCCTGGGAAAAATGGCTGACACGTTAAATAATTATTTTGCTTCAGTATTTTATAGAAAAGCGGGACAGATTGCTGGAAGTCCCGAAGAAATTAAGAGTATAACTGGGACAGGGACTAAATAAAATTAACATAAATAAAACATCGGTAATGTGGAATTTAATGCAATTAAAGACTGACAAATCCCAAGTACCCTTACAGTTTCCAGGAAGCAGCACATTGTAGACACCCTGACTGTAATTTTTCAGATTCCCTAGATATAGGAATTCTCCCTCTGGATTGGAAAATTGCACGTCTCCCCTTTTTAAGAAGGGTGAAAGAGGAAAACCGGGGAACTACAGGCCAGTTAGCCTAACATCTGTAGTGGGGCAATTGTTGGAGTCTGTAATCAAGGATGGGGTAACATCAAAAAACTTCAATTAATCAGAGAGAGCCAGCGTGGATCCATGACAGGTAGGTCAGGCCTGACAAACCACATTGAATTTTTAGAAGAGGTGACTAAGGCAATGGACAGGGGAATGTCTACGGATGTTGTCTGTATGGATTTACAGAAGGCATTTAATAAAGTCCGACATAAGAGACTGTTAACTAAAGTGGAAGCCAATGGAATTGAGGGAAAATTACTGTCATGGCTGGGAATTGGTTGAGTAACAGGCGACAGAAAGTAGGGATGATGGGTAGGCACTCAGATTGGCAAGATGTGAAGGGTGGTGTCCCACAGGGATCTGTGTTTGGGCCTCAATTAATCACATTATTTATTGACGACTTGGATCATGGCCTACAAAGTCATTTATCCAAATTTGCTGATGGCTACAATGGCTTTGTAGACAGTGTAGACAATAGCATATAATTAGAAAGGGATATTGATAGACAAAGTGAATGGACAAACAAAGTGAATGGAGTTCAATTTAGGCAAGCTTGAGGTTATCCACTTAAGACTGAAAAAATAGATCAGGGTATGTTCTAGATAGTGTGAAGTTAAGTACAGAAGTCCAAAGAGACTTGGGGGTTCAGATGTATAAATCTTTAAAATGCCGCAACAGATGCAGAAAATAATCAAGAAAGCTAATAGAATGCTGACCTTTATATTTAGAAGACTGGAGTACAAGGATGCAGAGGTTATGCTGCAGCTATACAAAACATGGTTAGGTTCCACTTGGAGTACTGTAGGCAAATCTGGGCACAACACCTCAGGAAGGATATATTGGCCTTGGAGGGAGTACGCCATGGGTTTACAAGAAAGCTCCCTGGACTTCAGGAGTTACGTTATGAGGAGAGATTATACACATTTCTCTAGTAGTTAGAAGGTTAAGGGGTGATCTGATCAAAGTCTTCAAGACATGAACAGGAAAAGACAGGGTTGATAAAGATAAACTGTTTCCACTGTTTGGGGATTTTGGAGCTACGGTGAGAATTAGGGCCAGACCATTCAGAAGAGATGTGAGGAAGGACTTCAACAACACAAAGGCTGGTAGATGTTTTAACTCTCTTCCACAAAACGCAAGTTGATGCAAGATCAGTTGTTTATTTTAAATTTGAGGTAGATAATCTTTTGTTAAGCAAAGGTATTGCGGGATATGGGCATAAGGCAGGTGTATGGAGTTAAGCCACAGATCAGCAATGATCTCATTGAATGGCTTGAGGGGCTGAATGGTCTACTCCTGTTCCTTAGTTCCTGTATAAAAAAAACTGTTGCTAGCTGTGTGGATTTTGCCACAAATATATATATTACAGTATAAGCTTTAAACAAAACTGGTACTATTAACTTAACACAATGTTTCATATCACTTCATTGAGCCCAAATATGTCAACAGAACATTTTCTTTCTACTTGATTTCCACCCAAGATCTCCCTTCTACTTTGCAAGACCTTGAGGGTTCCCTGATTTCTCTTGGAACCAAACCAAGGTGTGCCACCAATATCAGAAATCCAATTTGATCTCCTCAGTGTTCCTACTGTTTCCCAAAGTTGAGATTTCTTTGGGGTCCTTCTCCTAGAATCCTCAAACTCTCTTGAAGTACCTCGCGATTGTAGTCTCTCAGCACAAGTGTGTCTTTTTTACAGCCTTCTTGCTTGATGAGTTATACTGAAGAACACACCTTGGTCTCTGGCAGTCTTCTGCAACTGAGCTACAGCTCCCAGTAAATATTCCCTCTGCCACAAAGCTGTTTGCAGGTACCAGGTTCTTTCTCCTGTCAGAAATCATACATAATAACCCAAAGCTCAAGCACAACTCCCCGTGATCTTTCTCCATGGCAACATGCTACTTCATCCCCAGGATGATCTAGAAAAAGCTTTAAACCAGCCATCTCCAAATTCCAAACCCATCCTTTGATCAGATTTGAAAAGTATATGGATACTTAAACAGCTTCCTTTGTTTACCATTTGCTTCCCAATATTTCTTTGATCCTGGGGCAAGTTCATGAATGTTTAATATCCCTAATGGGGACAACTGTGATCTTACTGGCTCCATTAAGCAGCTAAGAGAAGACTACCTATTGCTTAATAAAAACCGAAAGAACTGCGGATGCTGTAAATCAGGAACAAAAACAAAGTTGCTGGTAAAGCTCAGCAGGTCTGGCAGTATCTGTGAAGGAAAAAACAGAGTTAACGCGTGGGTCCGATGAGCCTTCCTCAGAACTGATGGTGGCTGGGAAGACGTCAGTTTATATGCAGAAAATAGGGAGGTGGGTGGGGTAGGGAGTAAACGATAGGATGGAGCCTGAAGACAGAGAAAGACAGTTGGACAGACAGAGAAGTTGCTAACGATCACGCTGGGAGGGTGAATACCTATTGTTTATGGTTTTGCCACTTCCACCTCTGGCGATATTAAGTAATCATAGCCCACCTTGGAATTGCAATGACTTTGACTCTGTTTATGAGCTACTCAAACTTGCTACTGTTACCTTGCATTTGAAAATTTCACTCCCCAAAGTTATACTCTGAAAACATATGCCTCATTAAATTCGGTAGCAGTGTGCTTGGCATATGTTGTAACATCAAAAACTAATTCAGCTGTGGTTTAATGAACATTTAAGCAATCCCTGTCTGAACTATTATCACGTGAATCATTCACCTGTTCGAAGAGGGCAAACACCAGTTCACAAATGGATCAAATTCAACCCGTTCTGAATTGTTTTGTCCTCTTCGGCTTGTTGTCTTCCCAGTCTGAGGAGAGGTGACAGTTTTCCCTTTGCTTATTAAGACCTTCATTGAGCTCTGTGGGTGTGCTCTTGTTCATTGACAGAGTTTGGGCTCCTGTAAATGCAATATAATTTTTAGTCTGATGGAAAAGTGTCTCAACTATGGCTTTGACCTTCAAGGAATTGGGAGCTATCAACAGGAATGAACTTATTGGCTTGTGTGGGCTTTCAGGACAATCAGAGACAACCCTGGATGTAATCTCACCTCCTGTAACGAAGACACTCTGATACATCTGTAGGAGTTGCTTCACATCCCCATCCCCTCAACTGTACAGTACCACTTACTCCTATGCTCCCCGCCAATGCCCTTGAACTGGCAACAAGACCACCTTGTCTGCTATGGTTCCACAGGAGCAACTTACTCACTGAGGGTTCCGAAAGCCTGATTCTTTGCTTTCTATGTTTTTTTCTTTCCCTTTCGTTATCTGCTTCTTTTGATCCAGGCAGAGCTGGTATATAACCACGTCAACTCCCAGGTTGTTAATGACATTTCTGGTTCACGACTCTGTTTGCAATGCTGACATGCCAAGGAGATCTTAAGGGGAATTTCTGGCAACCCCCTCAGGTGTATGTACAAGATCACCAGGCACTGTTCAGACGAAGAGCCGGGGAAACACCCAATTAGTATCTGGGCCAATGTTTATCCCACAACCAATATCAGAGAAACAGACTATCTGATCATTTTCACATTGCTGCCTGCGGTAGCTTACTGCACACAGATTGGATCTAAACTGTTTCCCACAACAGTGACGATGCTTTTAAAGTACTCGATTGGCTCTAAACCATTTTGGCACAGTGTGTTAGATTGAAAGGCACTGTATACAAATGTAAGTCTTTCTTTCAAAGGACGGTTTCACAAATAGAGCTTTTAACGGCTTGTGGTCTGTTTCAAAGTGAAATATATGTCTGTTTGTGTCGTACCTTTCTTCGGCAGCTCAATTTCTTGCTTGATTTCAATGTGTTGCTTCTCTGTCTGTCAGTCAATGAGCCTGTGACAGAAGCGATGGGTTGACATTGATCATCATTGTATTGCAACAGCACACTCTCTAATCTTGTCTGCAATGCATCAGCTGAAATTTTTTTCACCTCTGTGTTGTCAGACTGTTTATTTGACATCGAATCATGGATGAGTCATATCCTCCTCCAGTTCAGCATCATAAAGAAAAGGAAGACCGTACATTTATATCTCATCTTTCACGTTCCCAAAAAGGATTGGCCAGTTTGCACACTCAGATGTAATAACGAGCAGATCATCTCTGTTGTTTATGTTCTCAAAGGGATAATTGTTGGTCGGGGGACTGAGGGAATCTCCCTTTGACCTTTGAGTATGAGAGTTGGGATGTCATGTTAAATTTGTGCAGGATGTTGCTGAGGCCTCTTCTGAAGTACTGTCAGCATTTCTGGTGACCCTGTTTTGGAAGGATATTGTTAACTCGGAGAGGGTTCGGAAAAGATTGACCAGGATGTTGCCAGGAATGGAGGGTTTGAGTTATAAGGAGAGGCTGGATAGGTTGGGACTTCTTTCATTGGAGCACAAGAGATTGGGTGGTGAACTTACAGAGGTTTATAAAATCATAAGGGATGTAGATAAGTTGGATAACGAAGGTCTTTTCCCTACGGTGGGGGAGTTCAAAATAGGGGACATGTTTTTAAGGCAAGAGGAGAAAGTTTTAAAAAGGACAAGAGGGACAACTTTTTCACAGAGAGTGGTTCATGTGTGGAATGAACTGCCAGAGGAAGTGGTGGATGCAGGTACAGTTACAATGTTTAAAAGACATTTGGGTAAGTACATGAATAAGAAATGTTTGGAGGGATATCGGCCAAACGCAGGCAAGTGGGACTAGTTTAGTTTGGGGGTCTGGTTGGCATGCTTTAATTGGACCAAAGGGTCTGTTTCCAAGCTGTGTGACTGTTCTCTTTGCAAGCTGCCGCAGAGTTTGCTATAGCCAGCAGGCAGGTCTTTAGTTTCATGTTTCCTCTGAAAGACTGTACCTCAGAGAGTGCTGCACTCCCACACGTTTGTACTGAAGTGTCAGTCTAGATAACATGCTCAATGCCTGGACTGTGACCACTCAAATGGCACCAAAACTGTTGAAGGCTGAATCGATAGCCTGAAACCTTCACCCAGCCACTTACGTGACAGGCACTCTTGTTTTCAATCCGTCTTTGTGTTACACAAGAAAACAAATCAACTTCTCGACCAGAGTTTGGGGAAGGTGGACCCGGCTGGTTTTCTGGGATGAATGGGGCCGGCTGGTGGGGACCAGCTTGAGTCTGTACTCTTCGGAGTTTAGAAAAACGAGATGCGACCGCCTTGTACAATTCTGACAGGGCTTGACAGCGTTAGATGCTGAACCTTCCCCTCACGCAGGGCTCTAGAAATAGGGACAAAAACAGAAGTTGCTGGGAAAAGCTCAGCAGGTCTGGCAGCATCTGTGAAGAAAAAAATCAGAGTTAATGTTTCGGGTCCGGTGACCCTTCCTCAGAACTGATGGTGGCTGGGAAAACGTCAGTTTATCTGCAGAAAATAGGGAGGGGAATGGGGTAGGGAGTAAACGATAGGATAGAGCCTGAAGAGAGAGAAGAGCAGTTGGATAGACAAAGGAGTCTAGAAATAGAGAGCCCAGTTTGAAATGGAGAAGACTCCCACTTAGAGGGGAGCAGGAAATTCTTTTCTCAGGAGGATTGTTAATTTTTGAAATTCTCTTCCACCGTGATTAGAGGATGCCGGACTATTGAATATATTCAAGGCTGACTTAGATATTTTTGTTGACAAAGATGTTCAGGAGTATGACGGGAGGGAGGGAGGCAAGATAGGCTGTGATCAGCCATGATTTTATTGATTATGGATCAAACTCTTGGTGTGAAAGGCCTCATCTCTTTCCTAATTCTCTTATGCTGTAATGTTCGCTGAGGAGTTTCTCATTAGATGCTTCTCTTGGATCTGTGCAGGCTGATCACAGTCAATAGCATTGGCATTAAAAACAAACTGATATTAGTTCCTCCCATCATAAGCCCCCAGACCCTTCCAAGAAAGAAAAAGATCTTTGGAAAAGATGTGTTTCTTAGCCTGACTTTGTGAGCTATGCCTGACTCTACGTATTCCCTTCAAGATGAATCGTGTCTGCAGTTTTTGAGATATTTTTCATTTCCAGGTGAACAATTGGCTCTAATGAAATAATCCTAATTGTGCATTTGCGGAAGCTTGAAGGTTTTTGAAATGAAGTAGGGAATTGCTCCCGGACTGGTAATAAATTTTACTTAATTAAAAAAAGAAGAAACAGAACTGTGATCACTGGGAATGTTACTACAGTGTGTTTATGTGACGTGTGAGATAGACTGTGGGGCTGCTTGTAATGTTGTGTCATTCCGAAATCTGTTCTGGCATTCTTGTGGGAGGAGTTTTCTTTGCAATAACTGGGAATAGTGTGTCTGCACATCTGTAATCACCGTCAACGTCCATGGGGAGATGTGAGGAGTGACAATAGGCAGTAAAATGGATTACACATCTCAGACTGGAAGCATCGTTAAATCACACTGAGAGAACAGTCGCCTCTTGGCGCCTGTTCCTGCAGCACTTCAGTGCTTCTTTTCTCATTGCAGTGTGGAAAAAATTGCGCACGCAGTGCAAGGAAACCAATGGCATAACACATCAATACCGGAGAAAGGACTGCCCGATAACCGTGCGAAATATTTCCTGATTTATACTGCCAACACAGTTAATGGTAGGGCCCTGGGGAGTATTGTCAAACAGAGAGACCTAGGGCTGCAAGTATATTGTTCCTTCAAAGTGGTGTCACAGGTAGGACAGGATGGTGATGAAGGTGTTTGGCATGCTTGGCTTCATTAGTCAGAGCACTGAGTACAGGAGTTACAGCTGGACAAAACATTGGTAAGGTCACGTTTGGTGTGCTGCCATATAATTCTGGTTACCCTGCGATAGGAAGGATGTTATTAAACTGAGAAGGTTGCAAAAAAGATTTACAAGGATGTTACTGAGATTGGAAGATTTGAGTAAGAAGGAGAGGCTGGATAGACTGGGACATTTTTCCACCTGGAGCATGGCATGCAGACATTATAGATGTTTATAAAATCATAAGGGGCATAGGTAGGGTGAATAGCCAAGGTCTTTTCCCATGGGTAGCAGATTCCAAAACTAGAGGCCATAGGTTTAAGGTGAGAGGGGAAAGATTTAAAAGGGCCCTAAGGGGCAACCTTTTCACGCAGAGGGTGGTGCGTGTATGGAATGAGCTGGCAGAGGAAGTGGTGAAGATGGGTACAATTACAACATTTAAAAGGCATATACGAATAGGAAAGGTTTAGAGGATCATAGGCCAAAAGCAGGCAAATTGGACTAATTCACATTGGGAAACATGGTTGGCATGGATGAGTTGGTCTGTTTCTGTGTTGTATGACTCTATGACTCTATAACAGTAATTTCCAGCTTCACATGTCCTCAGAACAGAATTTGATTAACATTCAAAAAGATAAAGTTGAGTTTGTGGCCTTGAAAAGTTTGTATTGAAGTTTGTGCAGTCATGTTTATTTGGCATAGCTCTGAAAGAGAAATGCCCAAAAGACAAAATTAGTTCCAGTTTCGTGCTTCAAACAAGCCTCCATCACCACTCTCTTCATCTCACTCTATCAGCATGACCTTCTTCTGCTTTCTCCATGTGTTTATCCCTGTTAAATGCACTTGTGGATTAGAGAAGCATACAATTGTTTTAAAAAATACAGTTTTCTGGATGCTGACAAGGTCATTTTTGTTTGCCGGAACAGGTCAGGGGTTCCCTTCGCTGAAGGATGTTAGAGAGCATGTGAGTTTTTATGGCAGTGTAATTATGTTATTGTACCAGCCTCCATCACTTCCTCTGGCAGCTCATTCCACACACGCACCACCCTCTGTGTGAAAAAGTTGCCCCTCAGGTCCCTTTTAAATCTTTCCCCTCTCACCTTAAACCTATGCCATCTGGTTTTGGACTCCCCTACCCCAGGGAAAAGTCCTTGGCTATTCACCCTATCCATGCCCCTCATGATTTTATAAACCTTTGTAAGGTCACCCCTGAGCCTCCGATACTCCAGGGAAAATAGCCCCAGCCTATTCAGCCTCTCCCTATAGCTGAAACCCTCCAACCCTGGCAACATCCTTGTAAATCTTTTCTGCACCCTTTCGAGTTTCACAACATCTTTCCTGTGGCAGGGAGTTCAACAATTGCCCATCAAAGCCTTTTGATTGTCAAGGTGATCGTTAGCAACACTTCTAGGGGGCAATTAGACATTGGCAACAAATGCTAGCCTTAGCAGTTTCACAGACTGAGGAGGAGAGATATACCTAAAGCTCTGATACCCTTCACTTATTGTTCGCAGCCCATGTGGATGCTTTGCAGTGATATATGTGTGTGTTTTTCTAAGCTTACTTTAGTGAGTGGCCAATTTAATCAACCAGCAGCAGACTCTTGCGAGTTTAAAAACAAAGAAGATTATTTATTTACACAGTCATCGTGAAAATGTTGAGATGATTTATCATTTTACATAACAGCCAACTCAAGAAAGGTGTTTTTAAACGCAGTAAGTGTTAAATGGAAAGAATAGCTCAACAGTTCACAAGCCTGGCTTGTCATGGAAGATCTGTCAGTGCAGACAAGCTCAGAAGGAAAAGAAAATAGGAAGAAATATTTGAAAATAAATATACTGGAGCATTGTTGTGAGGGATACAAAACAAGTCAGGCCAGGACACCTCCTTCACATGTTTCACAGGGTTTCCCCTCGTAAAAGGGAACTCTTTTCCACTCTTGAATTGTAGTTTAAAATAGCTGAAGTCAGATCTAGCGATTGTTGCAGAATTGTTTTGGATATTAGATTGAGATTTTTAGATTTAGATTTTATTGTCACGTGTACTTAAATATGGAAGTACAGGAGTACAGTGAAAAGTGTATAATGTCACCACACAAGGACCCATCTTAGGTACCTAGGTACAAAAAACTTAGGTACAAAATAATAAAAGAGAATTAAAAAGTTAAGCATTACTTTATAGGTTAAGTAGAAAAATAAAGCAATAAGGTAGTATACGAAGGGGAAGGGGGTTCTGACCTTCCCCTCCCCCATTTCTGAAGAAGGGTCAAGGCCCGAAACGTCAGCCTTCCTGCTCCTCTGATGCTGCTTGGCCTGCAGTGTTCATTCAGCTCTGCATCTTGCTATCTCAGATTCTCCAGCATCTGCAGTTCCTACTATCTCTGAAGGTAATATATGAATGTTTTGAAGCTATGAGGTTTGGTATTCGTGACTTCCACATCAGGAGGCTACGCTTCCTTTCAGATGGAGTTTTGGAATCAGACTGGGGTCTGTTAAAAACTTCACAGCCTCCCAATTCTTATCTCAGGCGGAGATAATACTATCTAATCAGCTATAGTAGGAACTGCAG
>NC_063347.1:58490469-58490737 GCF_021869965.1 Rhincodon typus | reverse complement strand
TCCCCTGTCCCCATTCCCCACTCCAGGACTCGCCCCACCCCACTCCCCACTCCCCACTCTGGGACTTGCCCCATTCCCTGCTCCCTGCTCCCTGCTCCCTGCTCCCTGCTCCCTGCTCCGGGACTCGTCCCGCTCCCCGCTCCCCGCTCCCTACTCCGTGACTCGTCCCCTCCCTACTGCAGGACTCGCCCCCTCCCTGCTCCGGGACTCTCTCCCCTCCCCGGTCCGGGACTCGTCCTGCTCCCCGCTCCCCGCTCCCTGCTCCGGG
>NC_063347.1:58463257-58490369 GCF_021869965.1 Rhincodon typus | reverse complement strand
CACCCCGCTCCGTGCTCCCCTCTCCCTGCTCCCCACTCCCCACTCCCCACTTCGGGATTTGCCCTGCTCCCCGCTCCCCGCTCCCTGCTCCCCACTCTGGGATTCGCCCTGCTCCCCGCTGCCCGCTCCCCGCTCCCTGCTCCCCGCTCTGGGTCTCACCCCGCACCCCGCTCCCTGCTCCCCTCTCCCCACTCCCCACTTCCCACTCCCCATTCCCCACTCCGGGATTCGCCTCGCTCCCACTTCCCGCTCCCCACCCCAGGACTCGCTCCGCTCCCTGCTCCCTGCTCTGGGACTCGCCCCGCTCCCCGCTCCCCACTCTGGGACTCAGCCCATGCTCTCTCTACTCCCCATAATGTAATTGGGGATGGGCCTGGAAACAGAAGTGCTCATGTTCCTGCCTGTTCCATCCAGCTGTTCCCCACATTACCTAGAAAAACCCTGTAATCCCACTGGTTCCTGACAGCTATGCAGCATTCGAGCACGTGCCCTGTGCAAATCGCCAGTGGTATATACTTCGACAGGTACATGCACTGCGTTTCATAGAATCCCTGCAGTGTGGGAAAAGACCATTCAGCCCATTGAGTCTGCAACAATTTCCAAAGAGCATGCCACCCCTACCCTGACCCTATTCCTGTGGCTAACCACACTACAGGGTGATTTAGCATGGCCAATCCACCCTAACCTGCACATCTTTGGACCGTGGGAGGAAACCGGAGCACCCAGAGGAAACCCACGCAGACACGGGGAGAATGTGCAAACTCCACACAGACAGTTGCCTGAGGGTGGAATCGAACGCGGGTCCCTGGTATTCTGAGATGAGAGGGCTAACCACTGAGCCACTCGTTCTTTATTTGTGATGGCTCAATGATAGCTGTGTGCAGGGATGTCTTGAGGTATTCCATAGTTGCCCACTTTCTGAGGAAGAGTTGGTTTGAGAAGCGTCCTTAGCTCCTCTCCAGAGTTCATTCACGACATCACTGGCTGGGTTGTTTAGTAAAGGCACACAGGCTGCCAGCACCTTGCTGGTCCTTTTGTTATTCCATGGCATCAATGTGTAAACCATGTGGTAACTCCTTTCCTCAAGTGAGCAATGGCTGCTGAACCTATTGCTTTCCATTAATTAATAAAAAAAACTCAACGTTTATGACCTTACAAGCTTTGACCAACCTAGGGAGCTAGGAAATAGGAGCAGAGCCAGGCCATTCAGCCCATCATGTCTAATGCACCACTTTGTTGGATCCTGACAGACTGTCTATCCCAACACCACTCTGCCGCCCTATCCCCACATCCCTGGATATCCGTTACCACCTCGGGATCTTGCCTCTGGTAAGATGGCAGTGGAGTAAGGTTTCTGAGCTCCAAACGCTTTTCTTTCCATTTCTTTTCTTTTCGTTTCTCATCTGTTTTGTTTTGCCTGCGTCTCGGTGAAGAGCTGGGCTTGTGGCGATGGCGTCAGCGACAGCGAACGGGCACACCAGCGCGGACGTGTGTCTGCGGTGTCAGAGGAGAATTCGGCAGAGTCTGCGCCGTCGGTGAGGGGCGAGTTTGGGCCCAGCGCGGGACCCGGCAACGTCGGCAGCGGCGAGGTTGGGCCTGAAGCGGACTCACGGCGACGGCGGCAGAGTTGAGTTTGGGCCAGTGCGGTACCTGGCGGCGTTGGTAGCATCTGCATTGGCGAGGACCGGTGAGGACCCGCAGTGGGTGGAGGCGAGATGGCACTGAAAAGTGGGCAACTTTCATTCCTATGACAGCAGCGTGGCAAAGGGGGCCCGAGCCTGGCCACCAGGCCCACGGCCCAGGATGGAGCACTCAACAAGAGGGACTGTAAAGCTGGACACTTCCTTTATTTCTTCGTTTTTCTGCCTTTGTATTCTGTGTTTGGGTTTATTTTTCTGTGTTTTAAGATGGCGTCGGAGAGTGGCGACACTATGCAATGCTTTTCACTGTATATCGTAACAAGACAACGCGACAATAAATAAATCAAATCCAATCCAGTGAGTATAGTCACTGAGAGGACCTCAGGAGCGCCCTAGGTGGAGAGGTTATAGGAAAGGATAGATGAGGCCCTGCCTCAGCTCAGTGGTACCTCATTCCCCCTCTGGTTCTGAAAAACCATATGAGTTTACTGGAGGTTGGAGCACAGTCTGTAGTTTGAGAGGTGAGGGAACACGAGCTGCTCTCTCAAATAGAGCCGCTCTCTCTCCCTCTGTCAGGTGGTTGTAAAATTATTCAAAAATGAACAGGGGTGTTCTCTCTGGAGCATGGTTAACATCTATCCTTTAAACAATATTCATTTTTTAGAAAAAAATATGCCCACATTATCTAGTTAGTACAACATTACTGTTTGTGGGAACTTACTGTGTGCAAATCTGTTTCCTGAGTTGCTGTGAGCTGTTTAATATTCTGGGTCTCATTGTGCAATTTAGAGTTTGCTGAGGGAAGGGAAATATTAACTGTTTTGATGAAATATCTTACTCTCGATACAAGGCTGCAAAGTGAGCAGGTCTTGTGACATTGTCTCACCACGATGATGTTGCATCTCACCGTCAGACTTAATCTCTTACTGCCCTCAGTAAAAGCTCCTTGAAGGTGGAAAAGCACCTCGATAAGGTGGCTAAGAAGGCATATGGGATACTTTCCTTTATTAGCTAAGGCATAGTGTACAAGGAGCTGTATAAAATGCTGGTTAGACCACAACTGGAATACTGTGTGTGGTCACCACATTTTAGGGAAGGATGTGATTTCAGTACAGATGGTACAGATGAGATTTACCAGGATGCTGTGCGGACTGGATGGTCTGAGCTTTGAGGAAAGATCGGATAGGCTGGGATTGTTTTCCTTGGAGCAGAGAAGGTTGAGAGTGGACCTGATAGAGGTGTATAAGATTATGAGAGGCATAGATAGAGCTGGAGAGGACGGCACTTTCTCTATGAACAGGAGGGTCAGTAACTAAGGTGTCACAGGTTTAAGGTAAGGGGCTGTAGACTAAGAGGAGATATGAGGAGAATTATTTAGAAGCCAGATGTTGGTGATAGTCTGGAACTCACGGCCCAAGAGGATGGTTGAGTCAGAAACTCTTTCTCCCACTCACGCACTCTCTCTCTCTCTCTCTCGGAAACACTCCAACCTCCCCAACTCCCTCTCACACACACGTGTGCAGACATATGCACAAACACACACACACACACGCACAGACCCACACACGCATGCGCACACAGATGCACACATACAGACACACACACACACAAATACATGCACCCGCAAGTACACATACACGCAGACACACAGACAGACAGACACACACACACGCAGACACACACACACACAGACACACACACACACGCAGACAGACAGATGCATACACACGCACGCACACACACACAAGTACACACATGCACGTGCACACACACACAAAGGCACACGCGCACACACAGACACGCGCATACACACACACACAAGCACACACACGTACGCACAGAGTCGCTCTTTCACACACAGACACAAAGATACACAGACACACATTCACTGTCTCTCTTTCACATACGCACACTCTGTCTCTCTCACTCACACATAGACTGTCTCTCAGACACACTCTCTGTGTTGATTAAAAGATTGCCTCTATAGCCCCTCAGCTGCAGAATGGTGCAGACAGAATATCGGAGGTTACAAAATGGCGGGGGCAAGAGCCTGGAAATAGAGCCTTCCTTTTGTTAAGGGAGAAGTACTGCAGTTATCGGAGATCTGAAATTAAGAAAAACAGACATGCAGAAAATAGTGGAAATACCTGGCAGATCAGGCAGAGAGAGAAACCAAGTTGACTGTTCAATCAGTAACAATCCTTCCCCAGTACTGAGGGAGGATTGAGATTCAAATAGAAGAGGTGGGGGAGACTGGAGGATGAAGGAAACTGCAGCTATGTGATGGGGTGGAGTGAGAATGAAGTTAAATAGCAACTTATCTTGCGGAAATGGGAAAGGTTATGGAAACAGATGAGAAGAGAAATGGCCAGAAGTGCTGTCCTTTCGCTGACAACCTCTACCCAGGTCCTGTTCACTGTCTCTGGTGGACTTTAAAGGTATTGTATCTCACAGAGCATGGGTGAGACTACATCCTTGTGACTTATATGCAAATTACTCCTTGAAATATCTCATTGCCTGATGATTTACTTACACAAGTGCAACACTGACCACTATCTTCAGTTTATTCAGCATCCCAGAACAGACTGTGTCCGACAGTGGACTACAGTTCGCTACCAAAAATGTGTGTACTAACTGGGGGGTAAACAGTATCTCATCATCACCCCGGTATCCATGCTGAAAGGGTCTTGTAGAACGTATAGTACACACGAGCAAATCACTGCCAAGTCAGTGTTCAGCAACAAAACAAGATTTTCACATTGTCCTGCTAGATAGTTGTGCAACGTCTGTAGAGAAAGGATTACCATCTCCAGTGCAACTTATGTTTGGAGAATGAAAGAGATACACAAGTGAGCAGGTAGAGAATGGCCAAAACTGAACACCGGGTGTGACTTAGAAATGCAATTACTTGGGTAGCCCAGTGAAGATTTTACAATGTGCAACTAATCCAGAGCATATGAAATCTTTACTGATTATGGTGCTATTTTGCAAAGGAATCAAAAACTGACCCAGACCAATGCACAGCCCATTAACCATGCACAGAGAGAGAATGCACTGATGATTGTGCAGCGATGGTGAGCGAAAACAGTCAGCAACAAGACAACAAAGATGTCAAACAGGAACAACTGCACCCATCATGTCTCTCTCCGGACAAGTATGCAATCACCAACTCAAGACAAGTTGTCAAATCTCCAAAGCATTGCATTGATGTATGTATTGTTAACTTTGTAAACTCTGTTTTTACCTGTTTGTATCATTATTAAGTCAGCAACACGTATCTATGTACAAGCATGGGATTTGTTTTATTTTTGGTAAAGGGGGTGTTTTATCTCACAGTCAGTGTGTCAGTACAATTTTATGAGACAAGTTCATGGCATCAACACTGTATCATACCTGAGGTTTAAAGGTTTCAGATTTCATCCTAACTAGGGCCACTTGAAGCATGGCATGTTGATAGAAATGTGCTGCTGTTTGTGACCAAAAAGCTTAATGTTAGCCCAGCCTGTGACTGTATTCGTGAGCTGCACTAAATCTGGTGGATCTTTCAATGCCACCTCATCCACATCCTTACATTATGAGGGAGAGCATAAGCATCAGGTAAAGGTACCCTGCCAGAGGTAAGACTCATATCACAGGGGTGTACTTCCCCAGTGTGCTGGTCATCATTTACCCCTTATACAACACGAGCGAACCAGATGATCTAGTCACTTATTGAAGGCTGCATTTTCTTAACCAATGCCATCACTGGGTGGGGCCCTTCACCCACATGCGCAAAATAGGACCGGCACTGAGCAAAATTAGTAACGTCACCAGATCGCCTCCACTGTCCAATGGTGACACTTGCATTGTCCTCCCTTCTCCATATTGCAGGAAACAAAGGAGGAAGAAAAAAGGCGTGAATTTACTGCTTTGTATGTGTAAGGCGATAACGTCTGTATCCACTGCCTTTTGAGGAAGGTAGTTGCAAAGACTCTGAGAGAAAAAGATGTTTCTGTAAATAGGCAACCCCTTATTTCTAAACTATGACCTCTAATTCTAGCATCTCCCACAAGAGGGAACATGCTTTCAACATCCACCTGATCAAGGCCCCTCAGGATTTTATATATTTCGATTCAATCATCTCTTTTGGAATACTGCGTTCAGTTCTGCTTTCCCTGCTGTAGGAAAGATGGTGTTAAACCTGAAAGGGTTCAGAAAAGATTTACAAGGATGTTGCCGGGGCTGGAGGGTTTTGAGCTATAGGGAGAGGCTGAATAGACCGGGGCTATTTTCCCTGCAGCATCGAAGGCTAAGAGTGACCTTATAGAGGTTTATAAAATCATGAGGGGCATGGATAGGGTAAATAACCAAGGTCTTTTCCCGAGGGTAGGGGAGTCCAAAACAAGTGGACATAGCTTTAAGGTGAGAGGAAAAATATATACTTAAGGGGCAACTTTTTCACACAGAGGGTGGTACGTGTATGGAATCAACTGTCAGAGGAAGTGGTGGAAGCTGGTACAATTATAACATTTAAAAAGCATCTGGATGGATATAATGAATAGGAAAGGTTTAGAGGGATATGGGCCAAATGCTGGCAAATGGGACTAGATTTATTTAGGATATCTGGTCGGCATGAACGAGTTGAACTGAAGGGTCTGTTTCTGTGCTGTACATCTCTATGACTCTATGATTCTTCTAAACTCCAGAGGATACAGGTCTAACCAGCCTAGACTTTCCTCATAAGGCAATCCATTCATTCCAGGTATTAGACTTCTCTGATGTTAACGACTATAACCAACGACCTGCCCTGGACTTCCCACGTAAATGCAACAGTCTAGAAGGCACAACAACGCCTCTTCTTCCTCAGACGGCTCAGGAAATTTGGCATGTCCATAAGGTCCCTCACCAAATTCTACAGATGCACCATTGAAAGCATATTGTGTGGGTGCATAACGGCCTGGTACGGCAACTGCTCTTCCCAGGACCGTAAGAAACTACAGAAGGTGGTGTGCACAGCCCAGACCATCACGGAAGCCAATCTTCCATCCATGGATTCTATTTACACAGCTCGCTGTCGCAGAAAGGCGGCCAACATTATCAAAGACCCTTCCCACCCAGTATTTCTTCTAGCCTCAATGTAACCTGTATGCCTCTGGTATAATCTATACATCCTTTGCTTGCTGTGATCTGCCTGTACTGCTCGTAAACAAAGCTTTTCACTGCATTTCAGTACTCGTGACAAAAAAATCAAAATCAAATCAACTGCTTCCAAAGCATTAACACCCTCCCGTAAGTACAGTGACCAGTGCTGTACACAGTATTCCTGATGCAGTCTCACCAATGCCCAGTATAACTGAGGCATAACCTCCCTACTTTTGTATTTATTTCCCCTCACTATAAAACAGAACATTCTATTAGCTTTCCTGCTTTCCACTTTCTGTTTTAAGAACTACTTTCTTGACACCTCCTGATGACCTTATGCGTAGACACCCTCAGATCCCTCTGCCCCCGCAGTCCCTTTAAATTTGTAAGCCCTTATTGTATATTGCTCTCCTGAGCAATGATTGAATGCCCCACCACGGTTGGTTTTATTGTGTCCTTTTAACACATGTGCAGCTTGCTGTAGCGGGTGCAGTTTAGGGGAACTTTGCAACTGAACATCACTGCTTTCACCATATTGCGAGCGGGACTGAGATTGGAAGAGATTCCCATCGATCAATGGATGTGGAGAACCAATTTGTCAGCAAAACGAATTCATGACATGCTGATTAACACCCTCAAAGTAAAAAGCTGGATTGGAACTGAAGGTTTCAAGCTCGAATACAGACTAACCACATCTTTCATCCATTGCTGAACCTGTCAGATCTAGGAACAGGAGGAAAGTAATGCTGACTGAAGTCTGTATCTGATTTACAACACAGAAATGGACCAACTAGCCTGTCCCGGACAATGCTGTATCTGAGGTTCCTCACACTATTTCACCTGAACCTTCGACAGAATCTCTACATTCCTTCCCCCCTTGTGTATTGAGTTAGTTAAATACTCCCCTCCAATGCCTCAGTTACTCCTTATGGTTGTGACGTCCACTTTCATATCACCCTCTGGGTGAAGATGTTTCTCCTGGATTCATAGAAAGAGTCATAGAACCCTTACACTGTGGAAAAGGCCCTTCGGCCCAACAAGTCCACACTGACCCTCAGAGCATCCCACCCAGACCCATCCCCCTATAACCGACCTAATCTACACATCCCTGGGCACTACGGATAATTTAGCATGGCCAATCCACCTAACCTGCACATCATCGGACTGTGGGAGGAAACCGAAGGAAACCCACGCAGACACAGGGAGAATGTGCAAACTCCACACAGACTATGCTCATGGTTCCCAGTTCTAGTCTTCCCCTGGATCTTGACTCTAATGCCTTTTGCTTTTGAAAACTTTGATAACGTCATTCTTCAGTCTTCTTTTCTGCAGAATTTGCTGCCAGTTAGGGTTGTATTTTGGGAGATTGGGTTATCTCTGTGTTAGGATACAAAAAGCTACAAGATTTGCCCCTTGAGAAGTTAAGAGCAGTTGATGATGAGAGGCAATATTCACATTATCTGAAAGAATTGGCCTTTCTCCATGCTCTCTCATACAGCGTCATCACCGTACAAAAGAACTTTAAGAAAATCCTCCTGTGAGCTTTTTGGTTGTATGTTAAAGGGTCAGCAATGGTTCAGTTAACACTGTTTGGCTGTGAGTCAGAAGGTAGTAGGTTCTAGCCCCACTCCAGAGCCTTTCGAAATCTAGCTCAATACTGCGCTGGTAGCGATGCTGGGCAGAATCTGATAGGGGTCTGATTGATGTGGCCTGTAGCAAGATGGATGGGCAGAATCGGACAAAACATTCAGCGACTCCTGGCTCCAGAGATCATCCAAATCTTGACCTCTAAACCAAAGCTGTACCTGCTCCTCTTGGAACAGAAGGAGAGCAGAGCAGCACACCTCACTGTCCCGAGAGAGTTATCTTCCCTTTGACGTCACAAAGTACATTTTCTCATTTGCCTTAGCCCTGTTGGTGGAAATCAGATGTTGCATTTTAGTCACTGTAGTGATTGTAACGGGGGCCAGGTAAATCTCATGCCTCTGCCAGTCATCTTAACCCCATCAAAAATGCCGATGCAAATTCCCCGGGTTCTCGAACAGGTGAATAAAACTGATAGCGTTTCAGAATTAGAGGAGGCTTGGGGTCGCAATATTCCTTAACCAACTCGGTCAACTCTTGGAAGGTTTTAGTATCCGGGAAACTTCGGGCCCTAATAACCAACAAAGCTGTAGGTCCACAGAGCATCAGGTGAATTGCTTGTTGCTCTTCGTCTGTCCCAAAGTCGTTTGCCTGGAAAAATATTATCACATTCTTTCCACATACTGGGCCCAGTCTTCAACAGCAAGATCGAATGAGTCAAGCTTCCCAAATAACAGCATGATGCCAGAAATGTTTACTCCCAACTCAAAGATGACTGTTTTGAGCGAATTTTCTTTAGGAGCATACTGTTTTCCCTTGTTGCCACTGAAATAATTCCACACAGGCCAGTACCCCATCACCAAGTCACCATTTATTTACATGTGCAGAGTACATGGGCTCTGACCAGCCAGCTCAAAGCTAGTCCCTGGAATGAGGAGAACCCTCTGAATCTGCTGTTTATTTCTGTCAGCCAGGGCTCCCTGATCGGTCCAGGTTAACAACCCCAATCAAGGATCTCATAGTCAATAAGATCCATCTGGCCCTCATTACGATCGCTGCAAATACATTCTAATAATTACAGATATTCCAAGATGCACTTCGACAATGGTGGTAACCCACTTTGGAGCCTTCGGAAATCATGAGAGGCGCTGCGCAAATGTGAGCGATTTCTTCATTAATTGCACAGTTGAGCAACAGGCAGAGCACTGGTCTCACACATACATGCTGCGACAGTTCAGTCACAAAGATGTGTTCTATAACGGGAGTTCCACGACATTTTTGTCAAATGTAGAACTCCAGCGACAGTGGGTGTGAGACACATTAAGGCCCGTGTTAGATTGTCTGTAGCAGCATATGTGGGTGAACTGACAAGTGTTGTAATTTGGAAACGTAACTCGGTCGTCAGCACTTCTTGTAGTTTTACTTCAGTTATGACAGCTGGCCCCAGATTCCTGTTTATGCTGTTGATGTAGGTAGGTCCAGGCGTTGCAAATCACTCAACTAATCATTGGTGACAAATAAGGCCAAGCTTTGAACTGACAGTTAAACAATGAATTAAGTTATTCTATTTTCCAGGCTCTGCAGTCTGGATCTGTTCATTACCCTTTGTCACCCTCTTCAGTGGAACCAATCACACTTCAAATATTCCCAACAGATCTGAATTTCAGTAGAAGCTTTTCAGACACTTGCCTTGTATAGGGCATGTGACCCACACATAATGTGACAGGAAGTGTTCAGATAGAAAACTCCTTCTGCGTCGCTGCACAGTTCTGGGGAGCGGATTTTTACATCTGCCTGCATAACTGAAAAATTCTGCCTCTGTTTAGAAGATGATAGGAGGGATTTAAAACAGTGCAAGGGGGGTTGGAAATCATTCTGCTGCACGGCTCAGTACTGTGATGGCCCAACGTTCCCACCAGAAGCTCCTTATGCTGCCTTGTGTGCTACCAGGAATGGGGTTTCGGAGGAACCTGTGGATTGGGAAGGGCCTGGGGTTTGATCTTCTAAAAATCTCATGACTCACCGTTAGGAACTGTCGGGATTATCCCCATTGCCTGTTTAACCCGGACCATCCTAGTTGCTGAACCGTTGGTTCACCGGCTTTCCAGACTGAAGTGGGAGTAATACCTGTTCCCAATGTCAGACTTACCCTTCCATGTTACTCTGATGCTGTGGGGCAAATTGTGAATGTTGTCCTGGTGTTAATCACACAGACTGCCTGGTTCAGGCAAGAAATGGCCAGTTCTACGCTGTAGGGTCAATGCCAGTCTTTCAACACTGGATGTGCCATATTAGAATCACCCCACTTCCAGAGATGTCTCGCCCATCGCTTCCCTCCACTCCTAGAATCATACAATGCAGAAGAGGCCCTTCGGTCCATTGAGTCTGTGCCAGTCAAAAACAACCACCTAACTATTCTAATTCACTCAGAGATAGCAAGAACTGCAGATGCTGGAGTTCGTCCTAACTATTCTAACCCCATTTTCCAGCACTTGGCCCATAGCCTTGTTCATATCTAATTACTTCTTTAAATATAATGAGGGGCAGTGACTTCCACATTCCCACCAGCCTCTGAGTGAAAAACGTTTTCCTCACATCTCCTCTAAGCCTCTCTGATTCTATGATTCTGCTCCCTACCTTAAATCTGTCCCCGTGTATTGATCCCTCTACCAAGGGGAAAGTTCCTTACTGTCTATCCTGTCTGTGCCCCTCATAATTTTATCTATTCCAATCATGTCGCCGAACAGCCTCCGCTGCTCTAAGGAAAACAACCCCAGTGTGTCCCAATCTCTCCTCATAACTAATACTCTCCAATCTAGGCAACATTCTGGTAAATCTCCTCTGTACCCTCTCCAGTGCTAGCTATCACATCCCTCCTATAATGCAGATTCCAGAACTGCACAAAATAATCGAGCTGTGGCCTAATCAACATTTTATACGGCTCCAGCATCACCTCCCTGCTCTTAAACTCTATGCCTTGGCTGATAAAGGAAGTACATGCCTTCCTAACCCCTTTATCAACCTGTCCTGCTAACTTAAGGGGCCGATGCACGTGCACACCCAGGTCTCTCTGATTCTCAGTGCCCTCCAGGGTCCTACCGTTCACTGTGTATTCTCTTCGATTATGGTTTCCAGTTGCTAATGTCTTATTTCTCTGAGGCAAGCTGACTATGTTGAAAGTACAACGCTCAGTTTAACTCACACGGCAGTCATATGCTTGTTTCAACAGAAACATTTAATCCTTGTCACAATTTATCTTTGAACGGAAGCTTCACAGAAATATATTTTCATCTAACTTCAAAGCCCTGCTTAAAGACTGATTATGAATGCCATGAGCTATGACTAACATCTACACGCAGTGTCAACTTGTCTTCGTTGTAAAATTGTAGGTCTAATCCCCACTGTGGCTTTGAGTGTATTATCTTTTCAATGCAGTACTGAGGTAACATTACATTATCAGTGGTTCTGTGATTCCATAACAGAGACTGCGGACTGTATGTTTTACTCCTTGGCTGATGGGTTTGAAGATGGGACAGAGATGGTCTTACCACTGCCTAACTGCCTGCCCCACTGACGTACCTAAACATTGACTCCTTAAGTAGCCAATTTATAGGCACTCGGGTGCACAGGAATTTGCTGGGTGTTTGTTTCGTACTAAAAAAAACAGGTCTTCACTGGACACAAATGTGCCTCTTGACCTCGGTGGAAACAGGGCTGAGAGGAGATTTGGTAGGGGTTGTACATAATCAGGATGATCGGAACAGAGTAGATCAGGGGAATCTTTCCCCCAGTTGTGAAAGGTTTGAGAATAAGAGGGCGTGGATGAGTTAAAATGAAATGTCTATTTCCATGCTGTACATCTCTATGCCAATGACTCTATGCTTAATACCTTCCTATAAAACAACCTCTCTTTGCCTTTTAGCTTTTTGTTGCTGCTTCAGGGAGTCGTGTGAAAGCTACAGGAGGCAATAGGTCAGAGGCCATAGACCACAGCCCCAGGTCTGATCCTCAAGTCAGTGCTTTATTCGTCAAGTTCAGTTGGCAAGATAGGAGAGGGTAGGGTTTCAACAGGAAATCCCCTGTGCTTCTCAGTTTGCTGGGGGAGGGGCCGGGACGTAAATCAGGTCATTTCTGACCTCATGACCCCTGCCGTAAGTGGTTGAGGCATTGAATGGGCCATCAGGCTTCAGGAGAAGTTGGAAGTGGCAAGATAATTAACAAGTAAAATGCTCAAGGTGTGTTTAACATTGGGTTGCCTGTAGTTAATATTCTGTTAGGGTGTGATTCCAATCAATTGGGTAATGTTAGATGGTTGTTTCAGAAGTGATACTAATGGCAAATTTGGGTGATTGGCCAAAGATATGTGTTACTTAAAGCAGAGCATCAGAAGGAGCTCATGTTCGTGTTGCAGTAGAATAATAGTATCCTTACAGGTGGTAGCAAGCCATCTGGCCCATTCAGTCCATACCACCCCTCTGAAGAGCATCCCATCCAATCCCTGCAGCCCTGCATTTCTCATGGCTAATCCACCTAGCCTGCACATGCCAAGACACTAGGGCAATTTAGCATGGCCAATCCACCTAATCTGTGTGTCTTTGGACTGTGGGAGGAAATCCAAGGAGATACGGGGAGAATGTGCAAACTCCACACAGACAGTCACCCGAGGGTGGCAATTGAACCCAGGTCCCTGGCCCTGTGAGGCAGCAGTGCTAACCACTGAGCCACCGTACTGCCTAGTAAGCTCTGCACAATCTGCTGATATCACACAGTCTTTGGGCGAAGTCAATGGAGATCATCACAAGTTCCTAAGGGGAGCACATGTGCTCTGCACAGCTCCTGTGAGACCCAACTAATGATGCTCCAGCAAATTAATGTAAACTGTTACCTGTTGCTATCATTCAATACTTTACCCTTGTCATGTGAACCAAGTGCCTGTTCTGTTCAGACACATCGGTGGTATTTTCTCTAGCACTGACAATTAGGAAGGCATTGGGCCAAGCATAGAGGAAGAAGGATTGGCGACAGAGCTACCCATATCAGGAGCTGGGGCAGTGTGTTGGATGGCACAGGGCCAAGAGAGACAAATGAGTCAAAAAAAAGTCATGCTCAAAACCTATTAAACCCGGGTTTGGTTCCTGGTTGGAATCCTGTACAAACTAAGGAGTGCACTCTTCAGGCCATCCCTTTGTTCCAGGGGAGGTATTCCAACCCTGGAGATGGTTCAGGGGTGGGTCATATGACTGAGGCCGGAATTACGAGGAAAGTCTAGAGAAAACAGAAAGCTGGGACTTAAGAAGGCACCTGTCCAAGGATTACAAAATAGATCTCGGAGTAGAAAAAGTGACTGGCTTTTCCAAAGCAAAACAAGGCTCGAGAGCAGAGGTTGAAGTAAGTGGATGAATTTAAAACCATAGAAGAGTTGTTCTCCACACTAGTCGCGTTTGGCACTTGGGATGGGCTTCTGGTCGGGATAGTGGAGGGACAAGGTTGAAATCTTTGGGTGCTAGATGTGTAGGGGTGCCATTAGGGCCTTGTAGGCTAGATCAAATGAGAGGGTTCAAATGGCTTTCCTCCTTTATAGCTGTCCTGCAGTCTTGTGAATGAGGTGGTCAGTTACACCAGACCTGATGGGCCGAATGGCTTTCTTTCTGTGTCATCATGACTCTAGTTCCATTGGAATATCTCACATGGATGTGAATGAGCAAAGGATTGACAAGGGATATATACGGTTGGAATTTTAAGGTGCCAGGCATACATTTGACAGATCTGTAATGCATCGCCGCCAAAATTATTGTTATCTTCAAATTCTTGCATAATTACTTGTATTTTTCTTCAAATAGTCATATTTTCTGCCAGGTATTGATTTTAAAAGCCAGCAGAGTGTCTCACATGATGGTTAACACCTTGGTGTAAAACTCAGTCGTTGTTTATAATGTTGTAAAATTGCACTGTGAAACAGAAGTGCGTGAATGAGTTAATGCCCCAAACTTTAAAAAGAAACACAGGCAAAGCAATTACGCTGGGGGCATGTTCAGCTTTCATTTGCTAATGTCACACAAGGCTGTCTCACTGCGCTAGTACTTAACATTGCTATATCAAGAGTGTTTGTATTTGGCAGGGAATGCTGACATCTTGAGGGATACAGTGTAGAAAAACACTGCAATTCTTTTTTTAACACTGCAATCCCTCTTGTCAGTACCAATCACTTGAAGCAGTGGTGATGGTTGTATAGATTGGAGTGGATTTTCTTCAATAAAGTATGAGACAAGTCATCTGTAATGATGTAAAACAGCAGTGGAATGCGTTTTACGCATAGGGGCTGATTCTCAATTGGCTGTGTGCATCAAAGGCGAAATACGGACTCAGACCCACAGTATAAAACTTGCCAGCATTTCAGCACCAGTGGTTCATGTGAGTCGATTATTCCTGTCGTTTTAAGAAACAAGAGTTAACGCTTCAGAATTGGCAGGCTGCAGAAATATGGAGTGGAGTGCAGTGGTAGCACTGAAAAGATGACATGGGCAGCTTGTATATTTGATAATTCTGCCCCTTGCAGCATTGGCAAGGCCAGCTTCTGTTGTCCCTAGGTTCCCTTGAACAGAGTGGCCTGCTCAGCCAAATCAGAGGAGCAGTTAAAAGTAAAAAGCCTTGCTGTGGGCCTGGAGTCACATGTAGGTAAGGACGGCAGATTTCCTTCACAAAGACACACTCGTGAATCAGATGGGATTTTTATGGCGCTGAATGGTAATCTGTGAGCACTGGTTAATAGAGCTGGGATTTTATTTCCAGATTTATGAAGGAACTGAATTTAAATCCCATCGGTTCACACTGTGGGATTTGAACTCATGTCTTTGGAGCGCTGATCTAGGCCTTTGGGTCAATAGTGCAGTAACATTACCATTCTGTTACCAGCAACCCCCTTCCCTCCCTCCTCAATAGAGGAAGGAGGCAGCCCTCTGTGAATCACCCTTGGGACGTCTGTAGTAATGTGGCCATGACCTTCATCAATCTCTGCTTTGTGGTGAGAATAAATGCTTACCTGCATTGTCCGTGGCCGTACCCAGACTATCCCTTTAGATGAGAAGACACCATGGCATAGTACTGTGGTGTACACCAGAAGATTTACCTTCAAAGCAATGCGGACTATACCCGAAAATGATGAACTAATTTTGGAGTTCCTTGGGATGCTCTGAAGATGTGAAATGCATTATAAAAGTACAAGTCCTTTCTTCAGCAGATATACAACTACTTCCATATGATAACTGCAGGTGAATTGCACTGGAGTGAAGTTTATAGCAGGACCAAAAGGTCTTTAGATTTGCTCTGCTTCATATACCTCAGTTTGTGTCACTGTACTGTTTGCTTTCAAGTAGCAATTAATGAAGGTGCATCCCAAAGTAATCATTTGTAAATTAGCGAGTTAGTGGCTTGTATAAGGTGCATTAAGCCAGCACCTGAACAACTGAGATAGTAGGAACTGCAGATGCTGGAGAATCCGAGACAACAAGGTGCAGGGCTGGATGAACACAGCAGGCCAAGCAGCATCATAGGAGCAGAGAGGCTGACGTTTCGGGCCTAGACCCTTCATCTACCTGAACAACTGAAGTGGGCAAGTTTGATCAATGTTCATTTGGAACTCAGAATGGCAAGGAGGCTGGTTTTGTGTGTGTCAGCCTCCCCTTTTCTTTCTTGTTCCTCCTCTAGCATCCTGGTCCTTCGAGGCTCTGGTTTTTAGATGATGCCTCTGAAAAAGGCAGTGCAAATAGTTACTGCCTGTTCATTCCATTCATTCCTCTTAAAAATTTGCAAACGCTGAAAGCACTCCTTGATTTTATACATTTCAGGAAACACATCAGTTATTTTATGTACTCCCTCCTCGTAATTGAACCCTTGAAATCCAGCTCAGAGTCTAGGCCGTCTATGTAGAATTCCCTCCAAGGCCAGGATTTTGTTCTTAAGCTATGATGCCCATCCGAGGTAATGCATTTTGGTCAAAGAAACGAGGACAGGACTTATACAGTTCATGCTAGGGCCCTGGGGAATGTTGTCGAACAGACAGACCTACAAGTGCAGGCACATATTTCATTGAAATTTGCATCCCAGGAGACAGGGTAGTGAAGAAGGTATTTAGTACGCTGGCCTTTATTGCTCAGACCATTGAGTATAGGAGTTGGGATGTTATGTTGAGATTGTACAGGACGTTGGTGAAGCCACTTCTGGAGTACCGACTACAGATCTGGTTATCCTGTTATAGGAAGGATATTATTAAATTGGAGAGTGTTCAGGGAAGATTTACCAGGATGTTGCAGGAATGGAGGGCTTGAGTTCTAAGGAGAGGCTGGATAGGATGGGACTTTTTTCACTGGAGTGTAGGAGGTTGAAGGGTGACCTTTTAGAGGATTATAAAATCATGAGGGGCACAGATAGGGTGAATAGAAAAAGTCTTTTCCCTACGGTGGGAGAGTTCAAAACTAGAGGGTATATTTTTAAGGTGAGAAGAGAAAAATTTAAAAGGGATCCAAGGGGCAATTTTTTTCACACAGAGGGTGGTGCGTGTTTGGAATGACATGCCAGAGGAAATGTTGGAGCCTGGTACAATTGCAGAATTTAAAAGGCATCTGGACGGGCACATGAATAAAAAGGTTTAGAGAGATATGTGCCAAGTGGGACCAGATTAGTTTGGGAAACTTAGTAAGCATGGATGTGTTGGATTAAAGAGTCTGTTTCTGTGCTACATACACCTATGGCACTATGAAGCATGACATCTTCCACCTTGTCCTCATACAAGATCATGGAGTCATAGAGATGTACAGCTTGGAAACAGACTCTTCGGTCTAACTCTCCCATACCGACCAGATATCCTAAATTAATCTAGTCCCACTTGCCAGCATTTGGCCCATATCCCTCTAAACCCTTTTTATTCATATACCCATTCAGATGCCTTTTAAATGTTGTAATTGTATCTGCCTCCACCACTTCCTCTGGCAGCTCATTCCATACACGCACCACCCTCTGCGTGAAAAAATAGCCCCTTTGGTCCCTTTTAAATCTTTCCCCTCTCACATTAAACCTATGCCATCTACTTTTGGATTCCCTTACCTTGGAAAGTGCATTTTGGCTATTCACCCTATCCATGCCCCACGTGGTTTTATAAACCTCTATAAGGTAACACCCTCAGCCCCTGATGTTCCAGGAATAATAGCCCCAACCTATTCAGCTTCTCCCTGTAGCTCAAACCCTGCAACCCCGTCAACATCCTTATAAATCTTTTCCGCACCCTTTCAACATCTTTCCTCTGGCTGGGAGACCAGAATTGAACCCAAAAGTGGCTTAACCAATGTCCTGTCCAGCTGCAACATGAAATCCCAACTCCTATACTCAACGCACTGACCAATAAAGGCAAGTCTATGAAATGCCTTCTTCAATATTGTGTCTACCCATGACTCCATCTTCAAGGAACTATGAACCTGCACTCTAAGGTCTCTTTGTTTGGCAACACTCCACAGGACCCTACCATCAAGTGTATAAGTCCCACCCTGATTTGCCTTTCCAAAATGCAACACCTCACATTTATCTAAATTAAACTCCATCTGCCACTCCTCGGCTCATTGCCCATCTGATCAAGATCCCATTGTACTCTGAGATAACCTTCTTCACTGCCCATCTGCAGTGTGTATCAAACACTTGGGATGTACTGTAGGATCTCACCAAGACTTCTTCAACAGCATCTCCCAAACTCATGAACCCTACCATCAGAAGGGCAAGGACAGCAGATACATAGGAATCTCACCAGCTACATATTTCATCTCAAACCTGAAACTATGTCACCATTCCTTCAGTATCACTAGTCAAATTCCTGGAATTCCCTTCCTAGTATTACTGTGAGTGTCTCTTCAGTTCACTCTGATATGGTTCAAGAAGGCAGCTCACCATCACCTTCTCTAGAGAGTTAAAATTGGGTGATAAATGCTGGCCCAGCTACTGATGCCCACATCCCATGAATGAATAAAAAAGAAACTCCAGGCAAAAAGGACTGCTTTCAATCAATTATTCATTCAAATTTGTTGCTGGACCTCCAACAGTTTAACAGTCACTATTTTACATAAATACATCACTGAATTATACGGGACATCTTGAGGTCATAAGATGTGCTATATAATTGTGTTATTTTCACTTCCTCCAGGATAGTCATATCATTGTAGGAACAATGAAACAACAGCTTTCAGTGCTGTTCAGGACAGGTCATCTTTACTGGTGTGGCTAAAACCAGTAGCAACCCTATTAGAGTGAAGTTCTGACACATTACTCTCTGTAAAGCCTGGTGGAACTTTGCAACTGTTATGCATGTTTCCATGGGCTGTGTGTGCTAGTACTGAGTCATGACTGACGACTTGCTGTTCAAGAGGAGAAATTGACCTCAAGGTAAAGTGTTCCATTTGACTGTCCCTTCGTGTTCACCTTATTCGCATTTAGCCATGTCAGGCTTGTTCAAATGTAAGCTGACCTTTCAGGTCGGGAGCAAGGGTCCTGACCCGAAACGTCAGCTTTCCTGCTCCTCTGATGCTGCCTGGCCTGCTGTGTTCCTCCAGCTCCACACTGTGTTACCTTTGACTCCAGCATCTGCAGTTCTTACTATCTCTGTTGATATGTAAGGTTGCAATGTGGTTTGAACACTCGACCTAACAGAGCTCTAGCCCAGTTCTGAAGAACAGTCATCCCAGACACGAAATGTTAACTCTGTTTCTCTCTGCCCAATTGCTGTCAGACCTGCTGAGATTCTCCAGCACTTTCTGCTTTTAATTTAGCTCAGCGCAGTTGGGTACTGGAGGGTCATTAGTAAACTGACGCTAAGTCCTGTCAAGTATTTGCAAAGAATTTGGCACTAAGCAGTTCAGCTGCAAGTGAACAGCTCATTCGGTTTGACTGCACAGTTTTTAAGTCACATGCAGTTGTAATTCACATTTCTGTTCTCTGCCTCCAAGTTGATTATCCGGCAATGACTTGCAAATTTAATCTGAATCCTCAGCAGTTCAATAGGTAGTTGTGAGATATCAGTGCGGTTGCTGTCGAAAGCTTTATCCCTCAAAGAAGCAACTGGTCTCCAGGGGGATATTATACAGAGAGGCAAGGCTAAGCAGCAACATTTAAGCTCGTTTTCAATGTCTCCTGCTCATAATTGCTTCTCTTTTGATACATTTTGTAGCAGTTTGAAAGATGGGCCCTTTTTTAACTGTTGGGGCATTTTATGTGACAACAGTGCCCAAACTAATTTCAGGACCAAAACAGAAAACGATGGGACAGATGTGATTGAGGGTATTACTGGCATTTTAAAGGTCTCATGTTGGTGAACATAAAAGTTCAACATGGTTAACAATAGCCTGACTCCCCATTTTAAAAAAAGCCTTATATTTGTTTACACTTTCTGTCCATAAAGATGCAGTGTTTTTTTGTGTCGTGATTAAACTTTCTAATTAATTCTACCAGTTTAATTTGCTAATTCTGGTTTCTAGAATAGGCAGGAACCACCTTGCTGCCTGACTTGGAGATACTATATTGGCCTGTTGTACTCCTCTTTCCCTGTACGCACTGAGGTGATTCTCCCTGATTCTCTTAAAAACCGTGATCTCATTTCAGTCCTGTGTCCTGTCTGTGAGTACTTTTCCTTGAGTTGTGGTGACCTCCAGTTTCAATGCTTGAACGCCAGGCCAAAGCTGTGAACTCTGCTGCGCTTTTGAGGGAGCCCCAAATCTGCCCTAACATCATTCAGTGCCCTCTCTTAATGTTTGCATACCCCCACAAGTCCCTTTGCATTCCTCGCTCACTCCAAACCCTTGCTGCCTTCCTCAGTCTCTTGCCATATTTACAATGACATTCTCCCTCTCCAGAGGGGATGCTGGTTAACCTTTCCCAATAGTCCCAAAGCTGTCACGTGCCAAACAACCTTACTGATTGCCAAAGACTTTTGCATTCTTTTGATACTGCCACAGTTCATTGCAAATCCCCAGAATAGCTTGCTGAAGATCACTTTGCATTTTTTGAAAGCTTAAAAATTCTATTCTGAGCCAAAGTTAATAGAGGAATGGAAGGGAAAAGGTACATTACAAGAAAGAACATGGCGTTGATGATCCAGATAGCGTTTCAGTTTGTTTGGAGGTTTTTTTTTGCATTAAGTTGTGACTTAAATGCCGGTTAAAGAAACTGCTACATAAATTGCATTTGTGTCCCCTACCACAGATAGATGCAAAGGAAATGATTCCTTCACCGAACTCCCTTCCCCTTAAATACATCCTTGCTGTTTGCCTCACCACATGCTGAGGGTGCAGTGTTCGACATTCTCAGTTCTCTCTGGGTGAAGAAGTTTCTCCTCAATTCCCGATAGGATTTATTAAAAGCAGTGTTGATTAAGAATAAATAGAAAGGGTTTGCTAGATTGTTTTGGGACTGATTTGACCTGAGTTGGGGGAAACAGAAGGGGAGCCATTACGTCGCTGGGAGATCTTTCTCACAGAAAGAAGGAGGCATTTGAGCACATTTCTGAGCAAACACAATTTGGATGGAGGAATAGGGAGGCCCAGTCAGTGAATAAATGTCAAGGGCCCATCGATGCAATATTATCAGGGAGGGTGAAGAGAGAGTTTTCTTTCTGCTAAATGTTTTTGGAGTGTGGGACAACGTAATTGGCAGAAACCAAGATCACTTTTTGCACCTTTTAAGGGACAATTGGATTAGTATTGAAAGGGAGAAAGATAGAGAGCAGGGCAGTGAGATTAGTTTGGGATTACTGCAGCAAAGACCAAGATCTGAATCACCTCCTCTGGCAATGTAAACCTGTATAGCTGTATTCCGTTTAGGCTCTTTTATGGATAAGTCATCCGAGCTCATTGGTTAAGATTTAATTATGTTCGGGGATCTGTAACTCTCAATGTAACCTGTCTAATTCCCTCAATTAGATTTGAGTCTGTAACTTGCTGTATTGTCCTGTAATTATTTTTGGTTCCTTTCTGCTCAGTGATTAAGTAAAATAGGTTAGACGTTTTGATTTTTGCCTGTCTTTTGAGCGTCAGCTGCAATGGGATATTAGCTACTGTTTTGTATGAGGTTGTTCATAGTTTGGTGGATGGGGTAAGGATGGATTGGGTATGATAGCGTGGAGATGTGGTGTTGGAGATCTTTGTGCCTGAGTACAGAATGGACGCTGTCGGTACCTTGCCATATTAGAGACACTGTCAGCCATGATACACCACAGAGTGGCAATGATACTTGACCTGATGCCACCTTTGCCCTTCTCAAGGGCAGTTAGTAAGTTCTGGTCTTGACAACAACCTGTGAATAAATAAAGGGAAAATTGTAAGACCTGTGGGGGAGGGTTGGTGGGGGGGAGTGGGGTTTCAGACCTTGACCATCAAGCAGAGGAGTTCAGCAGCTGATATTTTTACCTGCAAATGGCTGTGCCAAGGAAATGACACCCACAGTTTGCTGTTACTTTTTACTTCAGTTAGTTATCTGCCTTTCCTTGCTATAGTTTAGTGCCTGCTGAAGATTATATTGCATTTATTGAAAGGTTCGAAATTCTATTCTGGGCCAAAGTTAATAGAGGAATGGAAGGGTGGTGTATTATTAAAACATGAAGAAAGAACACGACATAGAGAATCCAAAGAGTCTTCCAGATTGTTTGGAGATTTTTTTGCATTAAGTTGTGTCTTAAATGCCGATCAAAGGAACTGGGACATACATTTTATTTTGCATTTGTGTCCCTACCGCAGATAAATGCAACATGAATCTACCCCAGCCCCAGCCTGCACTAGATCAATGGGTGATTCCATTTCACACCCTCACAATCCTGTGCCATCTGTGTGTGCAAGTTCCACTCACCTCCTGTTCTATGCACAGCCCTGCGCCATTCTCTTGCTTTTTAGATCGTTTCAAAATTCGTTTCTTTTCGAATGCTGAAAGTTGACTTTACCTGCCATATGGTGGCTCAGTGGTTAGCACTGCTGCCTCACGGCGCCAGGGACCCGGGTTCGATTCCACTCTCGGGCGACTGTCTGTGTGGAATTTCCTCCGGTTTCCTCCCACTGTCCAAAGATATGCAGGCTAGGTGGATTGGCTGTGCTAAATTGCCTGTAGTGCCCAGGGATGTTTAGGTTAGGTGAGTTAGACATAGGGGAATGGGTCTGGGTGGGACGCTCTTTGGAGGGACAGTGTGGACTTGTTGGGCCGAATGGCCTGTTTCCACACTGCAGGGATTCTATGAAAGTAGTTGGCTTGGTCTGACCAAAGGAGACTGTGTCCAATGGCAACAGTCTTTACTTACACAGGTAAATGATGTTTCAGTGAAGGGACTTTACAGAAGAGGACTAAGAGTCAAAAAGCAAGTAAAAGAATCTTTTACACTTTCCCTGAATGATGTATCTTCTTTAAAAAAAAATGCCCAGGCCAACGCACTGCATGAAGAAAGGACAGCATTAATTCGGGCAAGTACAGTAAAGTTTCCAAACAACACACATTGTTCTGACTTCTTTTGTATAATTCAGTGCCCCAATGCGACCAGTGCATTCATTTCCAGCTTTTACTGTTTGTTTTTCAGCTTTTTCCGTCTGGGTGGGACTGAGAGAGAGCTGCACTGTCAGCGATAGAGGCCTACGATAGTCGTTTGTAGACTTTTTCCACGTTGTGATCCTGTTTTAGTAATTACCAAGACCATGGGCCTGTAAAGGGGATGGGATGGGGGGTGTTGGGGAAGGGGTATGTATGGGGAAATTGCCTGTCAAGAATTGAGTGCTTTTGGGGGTGGGGTGTGGGGGGTGGATCTGGTGAAGCTGTTTGAAATCTCACACGGTTTTGAAGTGCTTTCCTGTTGGGTTTTTGAGGACAGGATTCAAGCCTAAAAGATTGGGCCACACCAATTATTTTTTAAAATAAAGTCTCTGAGAGATTTAAAGGGGCCTCACAGCTGCAACGGAGCCCAGAACCCCTGGAATCTGGCTGGCAACCCCACTGTTAGCCACAAACCACCTGGGATGTGGCATTAAACTGAGGTCCCTCCTTCGCACTCTGGTGAGCTTCAAAGATGCCATGGCTCTGTTCAAAGACGTGCAAGGGAATTCAGGGGAGAATTTTGAGCAAGATTTATCCATGACAAAAACGCACAACCTGAATGTTCATCCCTTTGCCATTGCTGGCTGTGAGTTTGCTTCTGAATGTTCCCGTCTTAAAACAGTGACCACACTTCATTGGCTGTGAAGGATCTTGGGAAAGCTCCACATGGGCCCTCGGTGTCAAGTCCCATTAAAGACAAGACTTCCAATGGCATGGCACTCACTCGGTACCCCTGCGCAGTGTCTGTCTGGGTTGAACCCTTGGAGGTGAGGATGCTATCAGTGGATTTTTCTCTAGCCAGCGTTACACTACCCTTAAGCCTCCCTACACTGCTCCTTGTTCTGTAACTGCCCTCCAGCCTCACAGACTGAGGGGAGGGGGGATGGAAGTCAGTCGGATTTCCTGCATTTGAATAAGCCCCTGGAGAGTGCAAAAGGCAAGCGAAAAATTGGGTTCGGCTGCAAAGATGCCCCACTGAGTCGAACAGCTTCGTGACGCTTGCTCGCTAACGATTATAACCACTGTCAGTGGAATAAAACAAGTGGACATACCTCTTCCCAACAGCACCTCCCAAACTGCAATCTTTTCCTTCTAGAAGGACAAGGGGCAGCAGTTACATGGGAACACCATCACCTGCAAGGACCGTTTCTACTCTCCCCGCCCCCCACCAAATCCACTAACCATCCTGACTTGGAAATATGTCGTCATTCCTTCACTGTCGCTGGATCAAAATCCTGGAATTCTCTCCTGAATGACTCTGTGAATGTCCCCAATACCACATGGGTGAAGTGGATCACGAAGAGGCAGCACAGTGGCTCAGCAGTTAGTACTGCTGCCTCACAGTGCCAAGGACCTGGGTTCAATTCCACCCTCAGGCAACTGCCTGTGTGGAGTTGGCATATTCTCCCCATGTCTGCGTGGGTTTCCTCCAGGTGCTCTGGTTTCCTCCCACAATCAAAAGGTGTGCAGGTTAGGTGGATTGGCCATGGGAAATTACTCTGCTGTGACCAGGGATGTGTTAGTTAGCTAGACTAGCCATGGGAAATGCAGGGTTACAAGGATAGGCTAGGCAGATGTGTCCGGGTAGAATGCTCTTTGGAGTGTTGGTGAGGACTCGATGGGCCGAATGACCTGCTTCTGGATTCTATGGATGCAGCTCACAATCACCTTCTCCAGGGGTAAGCGAAAGATGCTGGCTGAGCCAGCAATGCTGATATCTGATGCACTAATAAGGAGGAAAGATCCTTTGAGACAGTGCCTCTAGGCAGAGGAGGAGGACAGAAACTGACAGTGTAAAGTGTAAAGACAGAGCCAACAGAAACAGAGCAACAAAGTAACATAGTAGAGGGTGGGCAGGAAAGGCATCATAACAACACAGTTTTGTTTCTTGCTCATTTTTATTCGCGTCAAGAAGAGCTTAACAGACCAAAAAGTGCAATTTAATTTAAATGCTATAATATTGCATTCAGTTGCTGTGGGGAAGATGGTGTTTATGGAATTAAAGAAAATCCATCAAAAGAGTTACAGGTTTTCATCGAATCTATTTTTCCATCGGATATCTCTTTGTCTGTTATATTTTGATAACACACAATTATACCTAGTCGAGAGTGAACAGCATTATGGACCAGACCACACCCCCTCAAAATATATGAAGAATGTAGCCTGGACCCTAACTTTCTCTTGTTTTAAATATGAAGTTCTGTGTTCCAGATGCAATTTGATTGGGTCAAACAACTTGATGTTAAGCATAACACAATTTATTCAAACACTATTGTTAAAATTCAACAAAGGAAAGACGAACTTGGAATAACTTAACTCTATTGGAAAACTTAACAGAAGATTTTACTACTAAACTGTAGCTGTTCCAATATAGTAACGTCCCATAAACTCACCCATGGCAAAAGACAAATTCAGGACATAGTTGGTCTCCTGTAGCAGGCTGAGAAACTCCAGTTTTTGGCTGTAACTGAGAGTGGGACAGAAAAATAGCTTCCACCTCTTCGAGATCCCAACATCAACTGCTGAAAGCTAACCTAAAGATCCTGGTTCTGTAGGAATTTGACCACACCCATTCAGGCTGCGTCTATTGTTCTAACTTTTTGAAAAAAAGACTCAAAGCTTCACAAGTTGTGAAGCAACTGCTCGGTACCTGTCCCCTAATCTCTCTCTGAAAGGACAAAATACACCTCTTAAAGCGACAGCATCATCACAGCAAGGGATACCAGTTATCACCAATTGTAGAGTCTGTCCATGTTGGTGCATTCAGACTATAACAAACCGAAATGGGTGAGAGACAGGGTTATCCCTTTGTGATGCTGCCCACGAGCTGGGGTTTGCCAACTGCGCCAAGGTGATTTTCAAGATAAAGCTGTGGAAAAGGGCAGGAATTAATATTGACTGCGTAAGATTGGAGCTTGCTGGCATAAAGCAGGCACCATTCTATGTTTATATTACCTCGAATCAGCCGTAATGATAGACACATTGGCCAGAAATATACACATTAAAAACATTTAAGTGCACAGTTCTTTTATTGGCTTGACAGAATATTCATTGTTTTCACATGCTAAGCACCAGAAACATTTCCAGGTGCAGAGCTGCGCTGGTATGTGGGAACAGACATTGTTACTGAGTACATGCAGTCAGATATTGTACAGTGTCATTAAGTATGCTTGAGAGAAAAAAAAATGGCCCCTTAACCCAAGCTTGCAGTAGAAATCATGAAATTAGCCATTTTAATAGAAGGCGGAGGAAGAAAGACTAATTTTTGTCAGGTCTTTGACAAACGTTTGAATTGTAGTGATTGTAGGAATGTGGGAAAATATGATGGGCCAATCAGCACACAACAGACTTTCTTCCAACAGCAGAGAGGGAAGAAACAGATCATTGTTTTATAGGCGACAGGAGGAAGAGACAATCTTTTTGCACTTGGAAACCGTGCCGTTCAATCTCTTCCACCTTGCTGGGCAGGTGGATATCCAAAGATTAGTGTCTCTGACAGTGCAGAACTCCCGAAATCCTACCCTGTGACACCAGCCTCTTTGAACCCACTGAAACACCCCATATCACACACCTACACACTGAAACACCCCATATCACACCCCCCCATACTGAAACACTCCATATCACACACCTACACACTGAAACACCCCATATCACACACCTACCCACTGATACACCCCATATCACACACCTACACACTGAAACACCCCATATCACACACCTACACACTGAAACACCCCATATCACACACCTACACACTGAACCACCCCAGATCACACACCTACCCACTGAAACGCCCCAGATCACACACCTACACACTGAAACACCCCATATCACACATCTACACACTGAAACACCCCATTTCACACACCTACCCACTGAAACACCCCATATCACACACCTACCCACTGAAACACCCCAGATCATGCACCTACCCACTGAAACACCCCATTTCACGCACCTACCCACTGAAACACCCCAGATCACACACCTACACACTGACACACCCCATATCACACACCTACCCACTGAAACACCCCATTTCACACACCTACCCACTGAAACACCCCATATCACACACCTACACACTGAAACACCCCATATCACACACCTACACACTGAAACACCCCATATCACACACCTACACACTGAAACACCCCATATCACAC
>NC_063347.1:58430052-58462857 GCF_021869965.1 Rhincodon typus | reverse complement strand
CACCTACACACTGAAACACCCCATATCACACACCTATACACTGAAACACCCCATATCACATATGGATCCACTGAAACACCCCATATCACACCCCTACCCACTGAAACACCCCATATCACACCCCTACACACTGAAACTGCTCCATATCACACACCTACCCACTGAAACGCCCCATATCACACACCTACCCACTGAAACGCCCCATATCACATACTCACCGACTGAAATGCCACACATCACACACCTATCCACCGAAATGCTCCATATCACACATGTACCCACTGAAACACCCATATCACATCTGTACCCACTGAAACACCCATATCACACATGGACCCACTGCACCCCCCCATATCACCAAGCTACCCACGAAAACATCCTATATCACATATGGATCCACTGAAACACCACATATCACACCCCTACCCACTGAAACGCCCCATATCACACACCTACACACTGAAACACCCCATATCACACCCCTACCCACTGAAACACCCCATATCACACCCCTACACACTTAAACTGCCCCATATCACACACCTACACACTGAAACCCCCCATATCACACATCTATGCATTGAAACACCCCATATCACACACCTACACACTGAAACACCCCATATCACATACCTGCACACTGAAACCCCCCATATCACATACCTACCCACTGAAACGCCTGATATCACACACCTACACACTGAAACACCCCATATCACACACCTACACACTGAAAGCCCCCATATCACATACCTACACACTGAAACCCCCCATGTCACATACTTACCCAATGAAACACCCCATAACACACGTATCCACTGAAACACCCCATATTGCATGTGCACCCACGGAAACACCCCATGTCACACATGAACCACTGAAACGCCCCATAATACACATGTACCCACTGAAACACCCCATATCGCATGTGTATCCACAGAAACACCCTGTATCACACATGGACCCACTGAAATGCCCCTTATCACACATGTACCACTGCCCCAATGTAGAAGAAGCTGTCCTTCTTTCCGAGTCCACACTTGTCATGGTCAGGGCCTGGGGATGTTTGGGTCTAGCTTGTCAGGGATGTGATTCACTTATAGGAGAGAAAGATCATGGAACAGGTCCCTGTTGCAGCCATTAGTTTAACTGCCCACTGAAGGAGTGCAACACTGCCTGAGGTTCCGTCTCTCAGCTGCAACATTAATCCAGCTGCGCGTTTCATGTGAAGGCCGAACATGCTGTGGAATAGCAGGGGAGGTCTCTCACTCATCTGTCCACCTATCGTCATTTACCAGCAAATCCGCAACAGATCTTTAGGTATGACAAAATCAGAAATTGCTGGAGAAACTCAGCAGATCTGGCAGCATTTGTGGAGAGAGAAAGCAGAGTTAACGTTTTGGGTCTGGTGTCCCTCCCTTAGAACTGATGGTCGCTAGGAAAAGGTAGGTTTTACGTTGAACACTGGAAATTGGCATGGCGTGGGAATGTTGAACGGAGGTGGGCGAAGTGGGAGGAGTGGGTGAGTAGGTGGTGATGGAGCCCTGAGACAGAGAGAATGAACGATAAGTCGACACAGGGATATTTTGGTGGTAAGCCAGGGAGAAAGAAAAGCTGATAATGGGGTAAAAGACTAGGTGTGCTGAAAGCTCATGACAGGGCCTGGGGTGCGACGGAGAGTAATGGACGTGAAAGAGCGTGTTCAGGCCCTAAAATTATTGAACTTGATATTGAGTCCTGCAGGGCCCCCAAGCAAAAAAATTGCATGACAATGATGACAGTCCTGCTATTGGCTATGGACAGCAAGTGGGACGATCGGAGGACGTGAATGACACAATATCAATGCACCTTCCTTTGATCAGTTCTTGAATCCCATGACTTAACACGTTTCTTGTGCTCTGTGCCATGATCGTTGCTAACCGCAAGGATGAATCAATGAAACAGAATGGGTGGCAGGCTATACTGAAAGTGCTCTGAATGCTTGATTGCTACTGAGAGCAGCTAATTCACTGCTCAGACCTTCAGCTCAGCTGTCAAAGGTCCAGAAGTGTCGCAGAAGGCTACAGCCAAATAAATTCATTGCCAACTCTTAGCATTGTGCAAGGCAGTGAATTACTTCATGTTCTCCTAAATTCGGAGTGCATGTAAATTGAAGGAACACTTCCAGTCTAAGAATGCTTACTGCCCTGAAAGTCTTTTTTACGTTTCTGAGCAATAATCCAAAGTTCAGTTGTCTGAATGTGAATTGTAAGTATGATCCAAGCAAAAAAAAACTTGTATTTATATAGCACCTTCTATGACTTCAGGATGTCCAAAAATTGCTTTAGAGCCATTGGAGTATTTTTGAACTGCAACTGGAACGTAGGAAATCCAGCAGCCAATTTGTACACTGAAAGTCTTTTATTGGGAGAATTCACCTGATGTTTGAAATAGTACTAAGGAATTTTTAAGTCTAACTGAGAAGGCAGATGACCAGTCCCCACCACTCCCTACCTGCACTCACCTATCACCATCCCACCTATCTTCCCCAGCCCCACCCCTCCTCTCTATTTATTTCAGAGCTCCCTTCCCCCTCCCTCCATTTCTGAAGAAGGGTCCCGACCCGAAACGTTAGCTTTCCTGCTCCTCTGATGCTGCCTGGCCCGCTGTGTTCCTCCAGCTCCACACTGTGTTATCTGAGGCAGATGTGGCCTTGGTTAACTGTGAGAAATGGCAGCATGGACAGTGCAGCACTACTTCAGTTTGTTTTTTGTGCTCAGGTCTCCAGAGTGTGCGCTGAACCCATAATCCTTTATGACTCAGAATAGTTAGATTGTCCACACTTGAAAGAAGGACCTCCATTTGTATAGCGCCTCGCCATCTTAGAGCACTTTGCAGTAAAACAAATGCTTCTGATGTTTAGCTGCTATTTTTAACCTTAGCACTTAAGTCCTACATTTTTGCCCAAGCTCCTAGTTGTTGTTGAGAGTTCTGCCTTGGCTTCTCCTGCAAGGTGCACTGTGGAGATGTTGATATAAATATTTCTATGAATGCATACTGGAGGTGTTGCAATACTGATGAGGAACAGATAAAAAGGTTGATTTGTATTTGAGTGACTGATGAATCTACTCCTGGAGGAGGGATTGGCCAATTGTCAACAGGGGAGTCATTCCATCAATGACAGAACCAGACATTTGGTCACCCTCTGGTTATTATCTAGGTGACCACTCAAGACCAGAATCTAGTGCAGAACTATCTAGGCTTTGTCTTCATGGGTGACCTAGACACTTAGCTTAAGGGCCAACTGGGGAGTTTAGACCACTCTATCCCATTCATCCTGATGCTATGAAGGATGCCAAGGCTTTGGGGAGGATGCAGAGGAGGTTTTCCAGAATGGCAGTCGGGATGAGGAAATTCTGTGACATGGAGAGACTGGAAGAGCTGGCATTTTTCTCCAGAGGTGGCTAATTGAGATTTAATAGAATCATTCAACATTTTGAGAAGAGAGAAACCCTGTTTCCCACTTACACAAGCGTAAGCGAACAGAGGGCATAACCATGTAGGTAGGTTTGGCAAAAAGGGCTAGAGGACAATTGAGAAGAATAATATTTACATCGTAATGATCTGAATGCACTGCCTGAAAAGATGGTGGAAGCAGATTTTGTAACTTTCAAAAGAAAATGTGATGAGTACTGGATAAAGGGTATTGGGGACTAATTCTGGGACTAAATGTAAGGACTTTTCAATGAGCTGGTGTATATCCCTTGTTGGGGTTAAATCTTGGGGTCAAGATGTAAAAGGCACACAATAACTTGGGTATAGTTCCATTTTACTTTTGTTACACAACTAAGTAATAGTACAGTCATCACAGAGACACTGTTTGTTTAAAATCCCACCAACCTGGTCTGTCTCAGGTGGTCAACGCATCAGTGGTCCTCCTGACATATCTTTTAGAGCAGATGACCAATCTGCTGTTTCCTGGCAGCGACAACTTTCTTTGCTCTGAGTGTGCCACGTTAGGTTATACCTGGTTCTGGTCCACTTAACTGGTTTTCCATACCATTGGTGTCCTATTCAATACCATTGCTCGCTGCCATTTCTCTGCATCCCCTTCCTCAAGGGCCAAGCTTGAGAAACCACGAGAAGATGTCCAAAGTTTCATAGAAGATTCATAGTATCCTACAGTGTGGAAACAGGCCCTTCTGCCCAACAAGTCCACACCAACCCTCAGAGCATCCCACCCAGACCCATCCCCCTAATCTACACATCCCTGAACACTACAGACAATTTAGCATGGCCAATCCACCTAGACTGCACATCTTAGGACTGTGGGAGGAAACCGGAGCACCCGGAGGAAACCCACGCAGACACGGGGAGAATGTGCAAACTCCACACTGACAGTTGCCCGAGGGTGGAAATGAACCTGGGTCCCTGGCACTGTGCTAACCACTGAGCTACCGTGCCGTGTATCTCAAACGTGTCTCCAGTTCCCAGAAACATTGCCCTTCGCGGTGCCAGTGCAGTTTCAAGCTCTTCACAAAAAAGAAAAATCTGTGGCTTGACCAACATCTTCCTCTTCTCATGCCCACTGTTCATATCGTTAGTCAGGGCAGCAATTTCTTCTTTGATGCCAATCTTGCCAGCATGAGGCAATCCCAGCAGACGGGGCTTTATCGGAAGCAGCTTTTACGTTCATAAGTAGGAAAGACGCAAAAGTATGGTCACATAGTTCAAAGTGATCAACACAATGCAAGAGTAAATAATGGTTGGCTTATAGAGCTTTTGAATGTGTGTATGTGTGTGTGCATGTGTGAGAGAGAGAACGAGCATTGGCTTACACTTGCGCAGGGACAATGGGTCAAGTACCCTCCTTTTAAGCTATACCCCTGATGCTAATGGAATTTTTGTTCTAGCTAAAAGCAATGAACTGATTCCATTCCGAATTTCAGACCTAAGATATTCCAACAGGAGAAACCAGCAAACAAGTACAAATAGTCCCCCACAGCTTTGGTTTCGAGGGCTGGGTGATCCTGGATCTGGAGGCTATTTCCAGGCTGAGAACTACAGGCTAGTGTCCTCTGCTGTGATCCTATAGCATGTAGTGAGCAGCTCAGATGTGTCAGAGCCTGTGCTGCTAACTACCCTGTCATTCTCTAAAACCGCTTCCTAAAGAGCTCTCACATTTCAGACGTACAATGTTCCTTTCAACTAGAATGTTAAAAGAGAGTGTGCACAGGAGAGGAAGCTAGAGAGTGTACGTAGCAGTGGGAATGTATTGCAAGAGAGAGTGCATTGCAGGGGCAGCACAGTGAGAGAGCATGAAGGAGAGGAAGCGTAGAAAGAGAGAGAGTGCATGGGAGGGGGAACTTAGAGAGAGTGTATGGAGCAGAGGGATCAGAGTAAGAAAGTGTAAAGGAGAGAGAAGATAGTCAGAGAGTGTGCAAGAGAGGAAATATAGTGAAAGACAGAGAGAGTGCAACAGGAGAGGATACACAGTGAGGGCGAGAGAGAGTGAAACAGTGAGTATCACTGACTTATGATGTTATGACTGATGAATTCCCTGCAGGGCAGATGCGAACAGAAATTAAATTGCAAAGATACACAAGGAGACTGGAAAGTCATTTTCAGCCCAATCCCTAAAGTGATTGAAGGGAGAGGGTTAGTGAGCTGTGCTGTATGCCAGAGGGGCATGGTGAGGTGGGCCAGGGCTGGATGCCTGGTTAGTTTGAAGATAGTGACCAGCTTCTATTTGCTGACAGGGGAAGATGCAGGTTCCTCTGAACATTTCCAGGGTCACAGACAAACAGGAAACTCCTCAGGACTCAAACCACCCACTCTGTAGAGCTCAGATCAGTTTGAAGCGTAATGAGTAATTTTTACTGAGAGACTCAACATCTCTATGGTACAACAGAGCTGATCATGATTTGAATCCTTTCAAATTAGTGATTCTGACAACCATTTTAAATAGTTCTATGCTGTTACCAATAGCAACTGCTGTGTAATAATTTCTTGCATACATAAGTAGCACTGTCTAATGAATCGTAAATTGTTATAAAACTCCATTTCTTTCTCCATTTCCAATATGCTAAGCAAATGTTGAGCTTTCCTGTGATCAGAAATGAATTGAGCCTTGAGTAATTTTAATAAAAGAGAGCGTACCTTTTCATGTCAACAAGACATTTGGAAGCACTGTTATGAAATGAAGGACTGGATTTCATGCAACAACTCCTGAACATTATCCAGGTTTCGGCTGGTAAACGTCGAGTAATGTTCGTGCCACTTATGCGCCAGGCAGTGACCATCCCCAACAAGACAGAATTTAACCACTGCCCTTTGCTGTTCCCCCAGTTTCTCAGCATTCAGCTCGTTGCCTGCTCCAATTGTGTAGAGCACAGGGACTCTGCCTGGGCTATATCAGAGGGTGCCAACAAGCCCCAGACATCTTCAGCAGCCCCGTCGTCAACTCCCCCAGAGCCCTGGTGGAAGCACGGGCAGCATTGTATCTGCACTTGGCATCACTCGATGGGAATTGTGTCAAGTGCTGTGGTCACAGTGGGTAGCGCTTGCCCTCAGTAGCGAAGCCGCCTGGACCATCAAACACAAGGGTGTGCTGCAGGATGTAGGAGTGGTGGTGTCTGCCAGGATAGTGGGCACACACCTCCAGAAAGTGGTAACAGTGATCACAGATCACCTGAACATTATTGGAATTGATCCCTTCCTGTTGATGAATTCCACAGTGTTGTGGTACAGCCCCTTCAGTACCTTGTGTGTCCAGTCGATAGCGCCCTGTACTAATGGGAAGCCAGCTATATTCGCCACCCAGTGAGACACACTGCAGCTGGCTAATGAGGGATATGTCTCCATCGTCCAACCAGTTTCGGGTTCGATCTTGGGCAGCAACTTGGTAAATGTGCCACGTGGCTGAGTGACTGCGCAGTGTCATTGAGGAGGGTGTGCCTGCATCCTGTCTGGAGGTTTGTCTTATGAAGAGCAATTGACCTTTACCCTTTGGAGTTTAGAAGAATGTGAAGAGTTCTATTTGAGGTATGTAAGATGCTAAAGGGGTTGACGAAATTGATGTAGAATAGAACAGAACAGAATAAAAATTCATCATGTGTACTATTACATGAAAGAAACAGTGAAAAGTTTTATAACCACGGTGCCTACATTAATGACAGAAGTCACAGATAATAATATTAAAAAATGTAAAATTAAGACAAAGTTCATCGCAGTTCGGTTAATGGCTCCTGGGCTCAGGGAAAGCCGATGAAGGAACGATGAAAAACCCGAAGACGCAACTGGGACGAGACCGCCGTTCTGGGATGAAAACACCACGCTGGGATACAGTGGAATGAAACTGCCATGCCAGGCCTCTGGAAGCCACCTCCTCACTGACGCTGCCACCGATCCACCATCTGGCCCTTTCACTGATGTTTCCGCTCCTTCAGGTGACCGGGCCTAGCTGCAGACCTGAAGCCTCGGCCCAGCCCGTGAGTGTCGGCCCGGGACTTGCTCCTTGCTCTCCGGGAGACCCCTGGCTGGAGTGCAGCCACGTTCAGCTTGTCCTGCTGTTGCCACCACTGCTGCCAGAGGCCTATAGAAAGGATGTTTCCTCACGTGGACCAATCTAGAATGATAGGTCGTAGTTTTAGAATAAGGGGTCAGCAGATTTAAAGGAGAGATGAAGAGAAATTACTTATTTCAAAAGGGCGGTGAATTCACTATCCTAAAGTGTGGTGGATGCTAGGTCACTGAGTAAACCTAAGGAGGAGATAGACAGACTTTTAGTTAGTAAAGGTGAAATAACTCCACAGAGGCCAGTATCCCATCACCAACTCACCTTTTATTTACACGTGGAGAGACCTTGGCACTAATCCAGCTCCCTCAGAGAATCAACAGGACGACCTATTTATATCTGTCAGCCAGGGCTCCCTGATTGGATCAGATTAACAGCTCCAAACAGGGAACTCATATTCTATGAGGTCCACCTGGCTGACCTCATTACAATCACTACAAATGGGTTAAATGGTTATGGAGAGTGGGTAGGAAAGTAGTATTGAGTCCAAATGAGATCAGCCATGATCATATCAAATGCTAGAGCAGGCTAGAAGGGCTGAATGACCTATTTCTGCTCCTCGTTCTTATGTTAGCCTTCTGTGCTTTTTAAACAAGAGCATTGCGTTCCTACTGACATCAATACTTTCAAACAATTAGTGATATACTCCACATCTTTGTACCTCCTACTACAGTAGATGACCTTACATTATATCCCACATGCCATATACGTGCCCACTCACTCAATCTGTCCAAATCCCATTGAAGCCTCCTCACTTCTCATAGTTATGTGCTATATGCAAACTCGAAACTATTATGTTTCATTCCAGCATCCAAATCATTGATGTAGGATGTGAATATTTGGGAACAGGCACTGATCCTTGTACCCCAGCCTGCCTACCTGATCGTGACCCATTTATTCTTATTCTCTGTTTCATTTCCTTTAGCCAATCCTTAAGTTCATTTCAGTATATTAACACCTATTTTTTGCAATAACATTTTGTTTACTAACCTCCATAAGTGACACCTTATCAAATCCGCCCTGAAAATCCAAATGTGCCCATATCCACTGTTTTCCCCCTTACTCTGCTAGGAACATGCTTAAAGAACTCCCAACAGGCTTAGAGTAGACAGGAAGAGACTTTTCCCGTTGGTGGAGTAGTCAATGACCAAGGCCATACAGTCAAGGTAAGGGGTAGGAGATTTAGAGGGGATATGAGGAAAATCTTTTTCACCAGAGAGTGGGGAAGTCTGGAACTCAATGCCTGTAAGGGAGATAGAGGCAGAAACCCTCATAATGTTTACAGAGTATTTAGATGTCCACTTGCGAGGCCTACACATACAGGCTGTGGGCAAAGTGCTGGAAATGTCTTTGACCAGCCCAGACCTGATGGGCCGGAAGGCTTTTTATGTGCCATAGAGCCCTACAACACTGTGATTGTATGGTTTCCCTTTCATATCAAGCCTGCTCAATCAAATCATGGTTTTCCCAAAGTCCAGTTAACATTCTTTATAAGAGATTCTAGTATTTCCCCTACCACTTACTCAAGCTAACGGTAGTTTCCTGCAAACTATTCCACTCCTTTCTTACATAGTGATGTTACATTTTCAACCTTCCAATCTGTAACAACTGATCCAGGAGTTGTAACATTTTGAAATATGGCCACTGATCCCTCTACTATCTCTTTGTAAGCACCTCTTTCACCACTTGAGGTTGCAGAGCTTTGGGTCCCAGAGATTTGTCAGCTTTCCATCCCACTAAGCTGTTTGCAGCAAAGACTAATTCTTTTCATTTCCTCATTCTAACTCATCCCTGAAATCTCTATTGTTCCAAGATTGCATATGTCTTCTTCCATGAAGACTGCAATTATTCAGCTTGCTTCCCGTTCCTTTCTTCTCACAATGAATTCTCTCAGGAAGTAATTAGAGAGTCGAGACTGTTAAGAAGTTGATCTCTAGGTCCTTCAGCCCGTAGACATGAACTTCTGTGCGATGGAACCTATTTCCCAACTTGTCAGCCATTGGCCAGGGTCATGGAAATGAGTGCACGTGGGGAAAGACCTCCCTCAGTTAAGCTGACAAGCTGGGAATGCTTTGCTCAGTTACACTGAGAAGCTCCAGCCATGATTATTGAGAGACTACTGTTTGAAGCACTTCTTCAATCCTAGTGCCCGAAACGTGATTGTCAGCAGTTGCATGGTACCTGCGTTTCTCAGCTGCCAGCCTTCACCACATCGGTGGAGTAGCCTTATGTGGCTCCATGTCCTAGTGCTGCTGAGGATATCATATCGTGACCAGCAACACCGACAGCTACTTCTCTCCCACCTTCACTTCACGGGACAAAGAGAATGGACACTGCAAACCCCAACGCAGGCATGTCTGTGCACAGTGCCACAGGGCGTGTGCAGGAGTTTCTTGCATTGGGCCATTACTGAAATTGGCATCCTCCTGGAGCAAGACCTCCTGATCGAGTGGACACACTTTAGCGGTGGCTGACCAGGACTGTACCCTGTCTCCCTACCTCTTGCTAAGTTGTGAGCTCTTTTCTACAAGCAGAGCAAGTTAGGAGTGCTAAAGTTAGGAGCACTAGTAGAGAGGAGAGACGTCACTGTTTGTGTACAGTCATTCCCTTCTATCCTTGTAACCTCTGGGGGCTCCTGTGTTCCTCCAATTCTGTATGCTCCCCCCCCCACCTCTGCCACTGTACCAATACCCATTTCCTTTGCCTCCCTCCTGTCAGTTGAGCTGCCATCTATCTAATCCTGTGCCCAAGCACCACTGAGCATAGTAGCCCCTGAAGCCAGAACCCTGTGTTGAGCAGTGGCCTTCACGACACGTTTGATGCTGGCGTCAGCACTCGCTGTTTCAAATCACATTCAACGTTAGACAAATGCCAGTTACTAAGCCTTACGTAATTGTGAAAATCTCGAGATGTCCCTCTCCCTGCGTGTAGCTGCGGAGATTAAAAGTGGGAGCGAGCCGGCATTAACTGAATCCATGAGATGCTGATAAACTGGTCACGTATCTCAGTGTGAGTTACTGTTAATGTTATAAAGTAGTGCCTTCAGCATAAATCTGCTTTGGTGCGTTTCCAGTGAGCTTCAGAGAACATAGTTGGGATGTTTTATTTCCTGGAGCTGAATCCAGTGAGATTGTTGTTTTTTGTTTTCTTTTGGCCGTGGTTTTCGTACATCCTGCATGTTTAATCATTTTAAGTGTGATGGGGTTGGAGGTACTTGGTGAGTGGGTGTCTGCCTGGAGCCACTCAGTGGGTACAAGAGCCACGTACTTGGCTGGTTAATTCAGGAAGAGCTATATTAATGCATTGTCATGTGCCAGAACAGATTTTTTTTTGTTGATGCGCTTTCACAGCCCAGTGAACAATTTTCTTTAAAGCAGAAAGAAATATATTTAAATCAGGCCTTATCCTGCCTCTTGCAAGCTCTCCAAGATGATTCATGTGTAATAAATTATTCGGAGGTGCATTGACAGTGGTTATGCAGATCATAGCTGGTTTATATATGACGGGTTTCCACAATGAGTTGAGAATTCTGTGTCCATTGGATTTTGAGCAGTGGCGACTAGGAAATTGCTGGGACTCAGGGTTAGCTCTCAATTGGGTCCCCTATCTGCAAAGCTACAACAGGCCTTGGTTTTATGGCTGTGTTTGAAAAATGACAACTCTTATAATGCAGCAGTCCCTCAGCACTTGTAACTTAGATTATGAGCTCAGGGTCTGGGGAGACAGTGATAAGGGCACTACACTAGAGGTCTATGCTAATATTCTGGGGTCATGGGTTCAAATCCCACCACAGTATCTGGTGGAATTTAAATTCAACAGATAAAATTGGAATATAAAGCTAGTGATGGTGACAATGAAGCCATTGCTCAAAAGCAAAATATTGCAGATGCTGGAAATCTGAAACAGGCAGTGCTGGAGAACGTACTGGACTCTAAATGTTTCTCTGTGTCTGTGTATGAAACTGGTGCTGATTGTATAAAAGCTATCTGGTTCAGTATCGTCCTTTAGGGAAGGAAAACTATCTTATTTTGCCTACATGTGACTCCAGACCTAAAGCTTGGCTTTGCACTGACCTCAGAACGATTCAAGCAAACCCCTCAGTTTAAGAGCAATTAGGGATGTGCAATAAACAGTGGCTTTGCCAGCAATGCCCACATACCATGAAAGAAGTGATGATGGCCAAGTAGTGAAGGTGTTAGACTTGAAATCCAATGGGGATTCTCTGTACAGGTTCGAATCCCACTCACAGCAGAAGTGCTGATGGTATTTATGGGTGGCACGGTAGCTCAGTGGTTAGCACAGCTACCTTACAATGCCAGGGATCTGGGTTTGATCCCAGCCTCTGGTAACTGTCTAGGTGAAGTTTGCACATTCTCCCTGTGTCTGCATAGGTTTCCACTGGGTGCTCCAGTTTCCTCCCTCAGTCCAAAGATGTGGATTGACCATGCTAAATTGCCTGTAGTGTTCAGGGATATGTAGGTTAGGTGCATTCGCCAGGGGAAATGTAGGGTTACAGGGAAAAAGTAGGGGGATGGGTCTGGATGGGATGCTCTTCAGAAGGTTGGTGTTGACTTGTTGGGCTGAATGGCCTAATTCTGCACTGTCAGGATTCTATGAAATCGATTCTGGAGTGCTGGTTGAATATAGATTTGAAGCAAGGGTGCTACTAATTTGGACTAGAAAACTAAATGGTAAAGTCATCTTTGAAATTCATTGCCCCTCAGAAAGACCAGCTTTTTCCACCATGTAGACCCCTGCCCCAGGCCACTTGCTGGCTCATCAGCGTATCTAGGTTTTTTTTAATCACCTTGACTTAATACTGGACTGCACCCATCTTCCAAATTCCATAAACATCAAGCAACCTTCCAGCCCCATCCTGTCATTTGTCAAGCCATAATATTTATGAATTAGGCCTCTCAAGTCCAATCTGCCATTTAACACGATCATGGCTGATGACCTCAATTCAACTTTCCCATGAATCTTTATACCCTGTGAGCTCCCCATCTTGCCAATCAAGGGTCTCGCTAATTGAGCCTTAAAAATATTCAGTGACTCTGCCTCCTCTGGTCTTTGGGAAAGAGAATTCCACAGACTATGACATTCTGAGAAAAGGCTTCTCCTCTTCTCCATGTTAAATGACATTGTCTTCCCATTCCCAATAAAAAATCTCCAATAGAAAATTTGTGTTTATGTTCTTTTGTAGCCTTGAATGTCCTTGTGTCTGTAAGTTGTGCTATCTCCGCCAGAATGCTTCCTTCCAGTACATCATCCCTTCCCTTCATCCCAGTATTGGATGTCTAGTCTTCAGCTGTCTGGGTGCTAAGCTCTGAAATTCCTTTTCTCCCTCCCTTCTTTCATACTCTCCTGTAAAATAACCTATTTGTCCAAACTGGTGGTCAGCCCATCCCGTATGTAGCTCTCGGCCTCGGCATTGAGTTTTGTCAAATTACACATGCACAAAGATTCTCAGGATGTTCTTCTGCACGATAGATGCTAAATAAATGCAAATTCTTACCACTTCACGATTTTTACAGAATTAAGGAAGTAACAGAATTAAGATACTTAATGTACCAGAAACCCGCCAGAATAACTTTGATTGACACATCAAAGGAGATATTTGTGTTAGTTAGGGTAAATACCAAAGGTTGTTGTGGTGCAGTGATAGTCTGTCTGCCTCTGAACCAGGAGACCTGGGCTCGGGTCCCACCTGTCCCAGCAGTGTGTAATAACACCTCTGAGCAAGTTGATTAGAATGACTAAAGGCAAGTCACACGATACAATTTATTCAGCAGGGCAAGGATTACTCGCTGTGTAGAGTATCTATTTATTCAGCAAGGTAATGATTGTTCACTATATTTCATTTTAACAGGATAAGGACTACTCAGTGGTCCTGAGGTGCAGTGGGCAACATCTTTGCCTCAAAGCCCAGAAGTTCTGGGTTTTAGTCCCACTTGGAGTTATACAATTAAAAGTCAGGCCTCAGGTAGCATTGTAGAACAGAGAGACCTAGGGGTTCAAGTACATACGTTTCAGGTCCAGTGACTTTTCTTCATAGGTGCTACCAACAACACCTGTTTTTGTTCCTGATTTGCAGCATCCGCAGTTCATCAGGTTTTTGTTCAAGTTTCTAATTCTTTGAAGTTTGCGTCACATGTAGAGAAGTGTTAAGAAGGCATTTAGCGTGCTTGCCTTCTTTGCTCAGACATTTGAGTGTAGGGGATGGGAAGTCATGTTGAGGTTGTACAGGACGTTGGTAAGGCCTGTTCTGGTGTACTGTGTCCAGCTCTGATCACCTTGTTATAGGAAGGATATTATTAAGCTGGGCCAGGTTCAGAAAAGATTGACCAGGATGTTGCTAGGATTGGAGGGTTTGAGTTATAAGGAGAGACTGGGACGTTTTCGCTAGAACATAGGAGGTTGGGGTGGGGGTGACCTTATAGAGATTTATAAAATCATGAGTGGTGCAGATAAGGTGAATGGCAGTTTTTTTTTCCCTAGGCTGAGGGATTTCAATACTAGGGGACATATTTTAAGGTGAGAGGAGAAAGATTTAAAAGGGACATGAGGGGCAACTTTTTTACACAGAGAGTGGTTCACGTGTGGATTGAGCTTCCAGACCAAGTTGTTAATGTGGGTACAGGTGCAATGTTTAAAAGACATTTGAATAGGCACATGTAAGGAAAGGTTTGGAGGGAGAGATAGTAGGAACTGCAGATGCTGGAGAATCCGAGACAACAAGGTGCAGAGCTGGATGAACACAGCAGGCCAAGCAGCATCAGAGGAGCAGAAAGGCTGACGTTTCGGGCCTAGACCCTTCATCAGAAATTTCACCACCAACCTCTGGATCCAACGCATCATCCTTTGACACTTCCGCCATCTGCAATCCGACCCCACCACCAAAGACATTTTTCCCTCCCCACCCTTATCTGCTTTCCGGAGGGACCACTCTCTCTGTGACTCCCTTGTCTGCTCCACATTCCCCTCCAGCCCCACCACACCCGGCACTTTTCCCTGCAACCGCAGGAAGTGCTACACCTGCCCCCATACCTCCTCCCTCACCCCCATCCCAGGCCCCAAGAAGACTTTCCACATCCAGTCGATGTTCACCTGCACATCTGCTAATGTGGTATACTGCATCCGCTGTACCCGTTGTGGCCTCCTCTACATCGGGGAAACCAAGCGGAGGCTTGGGGACCGCTTTGCAGAACACCTACGCTCGGTTCGCAATAAACAACTGCACCTCCCAGTCACGAACCATTTCAACTCCCCCTCCCATTCCTCAGACGACATGTCCATCCTGGGCCTCCTGCAGTGCCACAATGATGCCATCCGAAGGTTGCAGGAACAGCACCTCATATTCCACTTGGGAACCCTGCAACCCAATGGTATCAATGTGGATTTCACAAGCTTCAAAATCTCCCCTCCCCCTACCGCATCCCAAAACCAGCCCAGCTCGTCCCCGCCTCCCTAAACTGTCCTTCCTCCCACCTATCCCCTCCTCCCACCTCAAGCCGCACCCCCATTTCCTACCTACTAACCTCATCCCGTCCCCGTGACGTGTCCGTCCTCCCTGGACTGACCAATCCCCTCCCTAACTCCCCACCTACACTCACCTTTACTGGCTCCATCCCCGCCTCTTTGACCTGTCTGTTTCCTCTCCACTTATCTTCTCCTCTATCCATCTTCTATCTGCCTCCCCCCCTCTCTCTATTTATTTCAGAGCCCCCTTCCCCTCCCCCATTTCTGAAGAAGGGTCTAGGCCTGAAACGTCAGCCTTCCTGCTCCTATGATGCTGCTTGGCCTGCTGTGTTCATCCAGCTCTACACCTTGTTATCTAAGCATGACACAGTAGTCCATGGTTGCTAATGCCTGAACAGTCAGAGTGTGTGTGATTATGCAGAGCTGCTGTTTCTTCAAAGAGTGTGGATATTCTGATATTCTACTTACTGATAAAGCCATTGGAGCAGGAGAGACCTGCAGGCATAAGTCCTGTCAACCAGGTGAGGGTGAAAGAAGAAACAGGAGGGAGAAATGGACAATGATGATGAGCTATCTGTCGAGAATTGGTTAAATCCATGAATTCTGTATACCATTGTTATCAATTAAAAACAGGTCCTTCCACTTAATGTACAAAAGGTGCTGGAAAAAAAAGCAGAAAGGCTATCGGTATTTGAAAAGTTGCAAAACAGTTGCTGTGTTTTAAGTCCTTCGCTGGATTTGCAAAGTTGAACACCAGCTTCTCTCTAAGCTGATAATCAGGAACATGATGGAGGTCAAAAAGCCCTGGGTGACTTCCTTATCCCCAGTGACGGTACAGTGTGAATCATCATGGTTAAGTGCGACTGGAGTGTTGACAGCAATCAGCTACTGAGCTGTAATGCTGTACAAACTGGACTCATTGAAATGGGGAATGGGGAACAGCTGGTGACAGAGGAAAACAGTTTGGCTTTAAATCTGAGTTGGACAGGAGCTGACAATGCGAGAGTCACACGTCTGGAGGGAGATATCAGGCTGACAATGTGTTAAAAAATGTTTTTTCAAAAGGGCAAGGGATAATTGGACAGGGATGTGCACAAACACAATTCAGCTCCCCTTCTGAAAGGCTTCCACTCCACTCTTCAGTTTCGTGTTTCTGTTATAACTTCCTATGTCCACATTAATAATTGGAAAAAGTCTCTGTAAACACGCCACATCACCCAAGCTGTGGTTCTGATGTTAAAGTAGTATGGACTTGTTGATTTTTTTTTGCTGTAATTGGAAAATAGATTTACTGAGCATTCCATATTAACAATTCCATCACAGAAGCAATCCAATTCCACCGCTCCTTTTATTAAATTAGTGTAGCAATAAAGAAATGTGAATATTTGTACCTACTTTTATTTCTGCATCCCTCTTGATTTCTATTTCTTCATTTATATCTGAACCTCTATTCAAATATCAATGTTAATATGCCGGTCCGCACTGGTAGAAATGCAAATATCTCTGTCACATCTATACTTTAGTTCAATATTTCTTCTTTTGTATGCGTACCTGCTTATACAGATACTAATATCTACGTTTATCGTGTTAGTCCCTGCATTGATTGCATATCTCTGTGTGTATATCTCTGCAGACTGACATATGAAGGAAGACTGGATCGACTGGGTTTGTAATCATTGGAATTTAGAAGAATGAGGGGGTATCTCGTAGAAAGGTATAAAATCCTAATGGGACTGGACAGGCTAGATGTGGGAAGAATGTTCCCGATGTTGGGGAAGTCCAGAACTAGGGGGTAATAGTCTAAGAATAAGGGGTAAGCTATTCAGGACTGAGATGAGGAAGAATTTCTTCATTCAGAGATATGTGAACCTGTGGAATTCTCTCCCACAGGAAGCTGTTGGGACCACTTTCTTAGATATGTTGAAGAGGGAGCTGGTCATGGCCCTTGCAGCTAAAGGGATCAAGGGGTAGGGAGAAAAAATGGGAATGGGATACTGAGATTGTATGATCAGCCATGATCATAATGGTGGTGCAGGCTCGAAGGACTCCTGCACCTATTTTCTATGTTTCTATGTTTCTACGTAACCGTCTGTTTGGTATCTGTTTCTCTACTGGTAGCTGTTTGCAACAACAACAATTTATATTTATATAGCGCCACTAATGTCACAAAACTGGGCAAAAAATTGCACAATGAGAGAAAAATTGTTCCTGAGTCACATATTCCGTTTATCCATCCATAGGTCTCTATAGTTGTGTCTCTGTTTAATAAAAGCTCTATTCCTGCCTGTAGTGATCACTGTAGTCAAGCTGTTTAAAGTTCACTTTTCTCCACCATTTATATCTCCAGGGCCTCTCTCCAGTAGGGGATCTCTTGAGAGGGACTGGTCCAACAGCAGTTGCCATGGGGCTAAGGTCATGCTGTTACCAGCTGAATGTAGTTGCCATAGTGCTGGGACATTGCCGATGTCGACTGACATTGGTTGCCATGGTGTTAGGGCACTAATTGACAGAAGCGTCGATGCTATTGGAAAGTGACAACCAATTGGAAATTAATCTGGACTTTATGAACTATAACACAAACAAATTGGACCCTGAGCACCAGTAAACACAAACCTACATAGCAGGTTTTTAACTGGGCTCATCCTCAGAGACTTGACTGCCTGCAGTGTTTGGCTGGATTCTCTACTTTTCTTGGCAAAATGTTTTGCATTGTACTGTACATAAAAAAGCAAGTGTGCATTTCACTCGGAAGTTGACGCTTTATTATTGATGATATGCAGGATTGAAAAAGAAACCAAATAATAGCTAACAATAATGATAATCAGTTGACCTGGACTTTATTACTAGGTTGTACCTGAAATAGCAGCCTAAAGGGACAGGCATTAAACACAACTCCGTCTTGGTAGCTAAACATCACAATTGTGTCACAAACCACAGAGATTAGCTGTCATAGCAGGATCAAATATATTTGTCTCTCTCTCTTTTTAAATGCCTCATGTCTGTTTCTAGAGCTGAAAGCATCTGTGAATTGTGGAAAAAAGCATGTCATTGTTTGTCTAATGAGGGAAGATTGAGCGGGCTGGGCCTATATTGGTTGGAGTATCAAAGAACGAAGGGTGATTTTAATGAAACATGTAAGATTCTGAAAGGGCTTGATAGGAGTAGAGGCAGAGATAATATTTCCCAATGTGAGCTACGTTCCCACTAAATTTGGTTTCTTCTGTGCTGATCATGGAGGTCCGTGCATAGCAGTGACTGCCAAAATCAGAAGTCAATGCATCAGAACATTAATCAGTATGCATGGATCCCCAGAGTGACTACCCAGTCACATAACCGTACAGCTTAGAGGGAATGTTGCTCATAAGGGAGACTGGAATTAGTGTCAAAACATGGTTTCAAAATAAGGGATCTGCCATGTACAATGGAGATGAGGAGGAGTCTCTTATCTCTGAAGGTCAACATGAGGTGTTGAGATATACTGATGATCTGCCACTGTCACACTGTGATAATTGTGTTAGCTCTCATAGTGTGAACTTGAGACATGGCTGACATAGTACTGAAGAATTCAGTGAACTGTTGCCACAGTATATACATACTTACACCACAGTCACAGACATTGTTATGTCGTGACTGAAGCTGCTCAATTCGGATGTACTATTACATACTTCCCTCAGTGTGTCATGCTGCGAGAGGAGTCAGTAAGAAGGAGACTGAGACCTTTACACATCAGAAGCAGGACCAGATGCAACATTTCCCTTTTTACTAGTGACAGGGTTTGAGTTATAAGGAGAGGCTGGATAGCCTGGGACTTTTTCACTGGAGCGTCGGAGGTTGAGGGGTTGACTTTATAGAGGTTTATAAGATCATGAGGGTACAGATAAGGTGAATGGCAGATGTCTTTTCTCTAGAGTGGGGTATTTTAAGACTAGGGGGCATATTTTTAAGGTAAGAGGAAAAAGATTTAAAAAGGTCATGGGGGCAATTTTTTTGCACGGAGGGTGATTCATGTATGGAATGAACTTCCAGAGAAAGTGGTGGATGTGGATACAGTTACAACGCTTAAAAGACATTTAGATAAGTACGTGAATAAGAAATGTTTGGGGGGAAATGGGCCACGCACAGGCAGGTGGGACTACCTTAGTTTGGGGTTATGGTCGGCATGAACTGGTTGGACCGAAGGGTCTGTTTCCATGCTGTATGACTCTGTGACTCTATAAGAGAAACCCCAACCAGATGTACATCATTGTATGTGGGCATGTGTTGTCAATTCAACAAATCTATAGACAGGTAAAAACTGAGTTAACAAGATTAATGAGTCAAATTTTGAAATCATATTTGGAGGCATGACAACTCATCTTGATATCTTATACCCCTCTGGAGAAGTATGTGTTATCCATGGAAGCCCTTGTTTGTAAACTTGTTACTCAGGACCATTACACAGTTATCATCATTGGGGTCATCTCCCTCACAGTCTGGTGCATGATCGACTCTGTTCTGTTACAATACAGCACCATGTTCGGGATTGACTAAATATGACTTGAGCTGGTTCTGTATCTTGGGAACCTTTGCTGGTATCCACGTAGTAGCGACTGGATTTCTGACTGACCTTCTCTGTCCTCTGTGTGATTGCGGGTTTCTCTACCTGCTCGCTGCTGGTGAGTGTGTTCCATTCTCCTGTGTCATTGGAGACGAAACTCATGCGGCTTTTTCATTCTCACTACTGTGGGGATGGATTGAATCACCTGAATGGTTACGATTCTGAGATCTGTGCATTTTGGTAGTTCTGCCACTGTGGGACCTTTGGTATCTACCAGGTAGAAGACTTTGGGAATTGAAGCTGGTCGTGCAAATTGGCATTGCAGTGTGATTGTGCCACTATGCAATATTGATGATCCATTATATGATGTAATGCTCCATGGAGCACCACTTGTTAGGTATATGTCTTTTAGGATGTGTACTGGTAATATGTTGGTAATATCTCAATTTTACGATGTTAATGGTTGTAAAAACTTCTGCTGGGCACCTTTAGGGTTGGTGTGACAGAGTGTATCTATGATAGATTTTGCTGGTTTGATATACTTTGCAGACGATCATATCATTTGCGTGTAATTGATGTTGGCCTCCTACAATGGCTCCATGTTGGCATCTGTCTTCAGCAAAGCATTGGCGGAATGCCAAACTTGCCAAAAAGATCTTTCTAGACGACTGTGATCAAAGAATAGGTGATGACTGATTCAGTTAGTCTCTCTGTAAATTCTTCTTCACACAGAGAAATCACACTCAAGCTCTTTGTCGTGGCATCTAGTGACAGCGTTATCAATAGACTCTGGGGTTTCTGTTTGTACAAAATGAATTGGAATCTGTTGATCCCAAAGCTGATTCATACATTGAGCTGGTTCTTAAGCAATCTGCAGGTTTTCCCAGAATCTTTTTTTACCACCCCTGGAAAGACTGGACATGTTTATTCTGCAAAGCCCCTCCTTTCTGATTTTTAAGATCAATCTTCTCAGGATTATTTAAGCTTGATCTGTGAAGTGAAGTTGTATATGTTGCTTGAATAGCTGTCATTGAGTGAAGATGTCACTCATGGCCACAGTCTTAATCGAATGTTTGCCTTCCATTTCTAGGTGCAGGTCTGTGGCTTTTTGTTTTTCAGAAGTAGAGTGCAGGGCTTTATTTGTTCCTTCTTTTACTGTTCTGTCCTTTTATTTTTCCTTTTTCTCATTTCTTTTTATTTTCATAGTATGGCCTCTTTAGGATGTCTTATTGAGTGTGCGTCTGCAACTTTAAGCGATAAAGGCCTGTAGTAGCAGATTTCAACCGTTAGGCCGACATCACACTAGCCTTGGCACCAAATTGAAGGAAACAAAATGGCAGAACCAACTGACGACTGCACACAGGTAACCTTCTCTAGGTTAGAAAATCCTCTTTAATGCTTAAAACGGTGTTTCTTTTGAACAGAAGTGCTGTGTATTTAAACCGATAGTACCCTTTGACTGTTGACATTAGTTTTATGTCCATAGGAAGTCTTTTAGCTATGAATTCTACTTTTATACCTATAAGAATCCTTTAAACTGTTATGTTTTCACTTTTGTGTCGGGCAGCTTCATTTTTATTTCCATAGGAGAGATAGAAGGCTTCTAACTTGGTAGGTCTTGAACTTTATGCAGAGAGAAAGTAAGTCTGCCTCCTGGTCATTTAGGTTGAACAACTCGACTCACATAAATATATTGTGGCTATCCATCTGACTGCTTTAGAACCCAGTATCCTTCAGTGAGGACTCTTCTACAAGTAGTTACTGGTAGCTTACTTAGTGTCACTTGAGGTTGCGTGATAGCTGATGATCGACAACTATCATGCTGTGATACTCCCATTAGCTCCCATAACATGAATATGAATGAGACGTAGGTCGCATAGTACTGAAGAATTCAATAAACCTTTATTACAGCCTCTATATGTACACTACAGTCTCAGGCACTTGCATATCTTGGCTCACGCGAAGCAGTTGGATGTCATCTAGAATGCTTTCCTCAACATGTCATGCTGCAAGAAGACAGAGCTCAGTAAGATGGAGCCCGATAGCTTTGTACCATGAGATGATTGACATCAGGTATATGTAAGATATTAAAGGTATATCAGATATCACAACACAACTAGTCAGTGTTCTTTGGAATTCTCTAGAGAGCACTGAGGGTCACTTAGTATACATTCAGTTTGACGTATTTTTTGATCTAGAAAAGAGTCAAAGACCAAGGCTAACAGGCAAGAAAATGGAGTTAAGGCTATAACAAGATTAACCAAGATCATATCGAATGATGGAATGGGTTTAAAGGGCTGAGTGGCTAACTCCTATTTCTTATGTTCTTATACTTTGAGGTTTTTTTTCACTCACAGGATGAGAACACCACTGGCCAGGTCAGCATTAACTGCCTGTCCCTAAGGTGGCAGTTTAGTGTCAACCCCATTGCTGTAGGTCTGGAGTCACGTGTAGGCCAGACCAGGTAAGGATGGCAGTTTCCTTCCCTAAAGGACATTAGTGAACCAGATGGGTTTTCCCGACGATCAGCAATGGATTCATGGTCATCATTAGACTCTTGATTCTAGATTTTTATTGAATTCAAATTCTGCTATCTGCCAACGGGGGATTTGAACCCAGGTACATTACTTTGGTCTCTGGATTAACAGTCCAGTGATAATACAACTAGGTTATTGCCTCCCAGTATGCATACTGATTTGACCATTCCATTCACTTTAAAATACTCTCTAAGCCATTGTTTGAAAAAAATCCAATCTATTAAAGATATCCACAAATATCCATTCCCTCCACCTCCAATGCTCAATAGCAGCAGTATGTACCATCTACAAGATGAACTGCAGAAATTCAGTTAGACAGCCCCTTCCTGACCCATGACCACTTCCACCTAGAGGGACAAGGGCAGCAGATACATGGGAACACCACCCCCTGCAAGTTCCCCTCCAAACCACTGGGAAAATAGCAGCACGAGTAGGCCATTCAGCCCTTTGACCCACTGCACCATTCAGTATGGACAAGGTCAATCCTCTATTTAAATGTCACATTCCCACGTTCTCTCTATATCCCGCGATGTCTTTAAATGCTAAAGAATGATCAATCTCTTTCTTAAAGGCGTTTCTCCTCATCTCAGTCCCAAATGGTCTGCATCCTGAGACTGTGACCCTGGGTTCTAGATCCCCAACTAGGGACAACATTCTCCTTGCATCTAGTCTGTCCAGCCTTGTTAGACTTTTACATGTTTCAATCAGGTCGCCTCTCATCCATCTAAACACTAGTGAATCCAGGCCCAGTTGAACCAATCTCTCCTCATATCTGCCATTGCAGCTATCAGCTGAGTGAACCTTCCAATGCACTCTTCTCAATATCAATTATGTCCTTTCTTAGATGGGAAAGCCAAAACCAGAGTACGCCCACACAGACACAGGGAGAATGTGCAAACTCCACACAGACAGTCACCTGAGGGTGGAATCAAACCTAGGACCCTGGTGCTGTGAGGCAGCAGTGCTAACCACTGAACCACTGTGCCATCCTTTATGTCCTTTCTTAGATGGGAAGACCAAAACTCTAGGCAGTACTTCAGGTCTCACCAAGGCTCAGTACAACTGCAGTAAGCTAGCCCTATTTCTGAACTCAAATCCTGTTGTAGTGAAGGCCACTATACCATTAGCCTTCCTAATTGCTTCCTGCATCTACCTGATACCGAGGTCCCTTTGTACATCCACGCTTCCCAATGTATCATCATTTATATAATACTCTTCCCCTGTCTGTTTTTCACATCACAGTGTATAACTTCATATCTAACCATGTGGTACTACATATGCCGTGTGCTTGCTCATTCTCTCAGTTTGTCTAATCATTTTGAAGCCTCCATGCATCTTCCTCACGACTCATGATCTGCCCTAATTTTAGGTTGTTAGTAAACTTGGAAATATTGCATTTGGTTCCCTCATCCAGGTCACTTATATAGATGGCAAATGGCTGGGGCCCAAGCATAGACCCTTGTGGTGCCCCGCTAGTCACCGCCTGCAGCTTGGAAAAAGATTTATTTATTCCCGCTGTCTGTCTCTTGTCAGTTAACCAATTCTGGATCCATGTCAATTTATCACTCCCAATCCTGTGTGCATTTACCTTGCTTGTTGTGAAGGCTTATTATCAGAAGCTTTCTGAAAATGACTGACGGATTTCTTGACTTCGAACAATATTACTGTTCCTTCCCTGTCACTGGGTTAAAATCCTGGAACTCCCTCCCTAGCAGCTCAAGGATGGTGGCAGTACAAGAAGGTAGCTCTTATTTGCCTTCTCCAGGGTAATTAAAAATGGGCACTAAATGTTGGCTCACATCCCACGAATGAGTTAAAGAGGAAGGTTTAAAAGCCTGCAGTGTGTGCCCCCATACCTCCTCCCTCACCCCCATCCCAGGCCCCAAGAAGACTTTCCACATCAAGCAGATGTTCACCTGCACATCTGCCAATGTGGTATACTGCATCCGCTGTACCCGTTGTGGCCTCCTCTACATTGGGGAAACCAAGCGGAGGCTCGGGGACCGCTTTGCAGAACACCTACACTCGCTTCGCACTAAACAACTGCACCTCCCAGTCACGAACCATTTCAACTCCCCCTCCCATTCCTCAGACGACATGTCCATCCTGGGCCTCCTGCAATGCCACAACGATGTCACCCAAAGATTGCAGGAACAGCAACTCATATTCCGCTTGGGAACCCTGCAACCCAATGGTATCAATGTGGATTTCACAAGCTTCAAAATCTCCCCTCCCCCTACCGCATCCCAAAACCAGCCCAGCTCGTCCCCACCTCCCTAACCTGTTCTTCCTCCCACTTATCCCCTCCTCCCACCTCAAGCCACATCCCCATCTCCTACCTACTAACCTCATCCCGTCCGCTTGACGTGTCCGTCCTCCCTGGACTGACCTATCCCCTCCCTAACTCCCTACCTACACTCACCTTTACTGGCTCCATCCCCGCCTCTTCAACCTGTCTGTTTCCTCTCCACCTATCCTCTCCTCTATCCATCTTCTATCCGCCTCCCACTCTCTCCCTATTTATTTCAGAACCCCCTTCCCCTCCCCCATTTCTGATGAAGGGTCCAGGCCCGAAACGTCAGCCTCCCTGCTCCTCTGATGCTGCCTGGCCTGCTGTGTTCATCCAGCTCTGCAACCAGTGTGTGATAGACAGTCACTTGGCTGTTACCTACCCCTCTAAAGAATATAGTTAGGGCCAGGCAGCTGGGAAGGGTCTTTAAGCTTGCCTGGAGAGTGGGACATCTAGACTGCTGCTTGGAGGTCCCACTCCAGGCATCTACACTGTTCTCAGGCATTTCTAAGGTCCTACAGGCTGACTGAAAGCATCCAATTGACCTCTGAGAAAATGTGCACGTGTGTGTGTGTGTGTGTGTGTGTCTGTGTGTACGTGTGTGTGTGTATGTGTACGTGTGTGTGTGTGTGTGCATGTGTGTGTGTGCGTGTGTGTGTGCGCGCGCGCATGTGTGTGTGTGCTTGTGTGTGTATGTGTGTGTGTATGTGTACGTGTGTGTGTGTGCATGTGTGTGTGTGTGTGTGTGTGCATGTGTGTGTATGTGTATGTGTGTGTGTGTGCATGTGTGTGTGTGCATGTGTGTGTGTGCATGTGTGTGTGTGTATGCATGTGTGTGTGTGTGCATGTGAGAATGTGCGTATACGTGTATGTGCTTGTGTACGTCTGTGTGCGTGTGAGAATGTGTGCGTGTGTATGTTTGTTTATGTGTGTCTGTTTGTGTGTGAGAATGCATGTGTGTATGCATGTGTTTGTGTGTCTGTGTGCGTGCAAGAATGCATGTGTGTACGCGTGTTTATGTGCGCCTGTGTGCGTGAAAATGCTTGTGTGTGTATGCATGTGTTTGTGTTCGTCTGTGTGCATGTGAGAATGCATGTGTACGCATGTGTGTGTGTGCATGCATGTGTGTATGTGTGTCTGTGTGTGTGTGAGAATGCTTGTGTGTGAGAATGCGTGTGTGTATGCATGTGTGTCTGTGTGTGTGTAAGAATGTGTATGTTTATGCATGTGCATGTGTGCACGTAGGAATGCATGTGTGTGCATGTGTGTGTGCCTGTGTGTGTGAGAATATGTGCATGCGTGCCTGTGTGTGTGAGAATATGTGCATGCGTGTGTTTGCATGTGTGTCAGAGTCATGTGTGTGTGTTAGATGCCAGCCAATGCCACTAATTTACACGCTCACCCACCTCCAGTGTTACCCCAGGTGAGGAATAAAATTCAGCCCATCATTTGCACTTTCCAAGGCATGGGGGCTTAAACTGGCAAGAGGCAGGGTCTGCCACTGTGATAGATTAAAACTGTGAAAATAAACCACTCAGTGCTATACAGCTTGACATCTATCAAGGAGGATGCAGCTTCATTTTCTAAAATCACTGTGCGCAATTTCATTTACAGTTGTTGTTTCCTTCTTTCTAAACTCCCACGGAAGATCATCCTTGTTTCTCTCTGATGTGACAGTAATGGATACATATTTTATCTGAGTATATCATTTACAAGTGCACTGCTGTCCCCAGCTAAAATATAGACCTGCAAATGACTGCCTTACAATGATGGTGAGCACTTAATGTGTTGAGGATAACATTCTGCTGCCTGCTACATTAATGGACATATTAACCGAGATACAAGGGTTAAAGGTCACATACAGCATTGGAACATTCAAATAGCACAGGCATTTCTGTGAAGTATTGCCCCTACAAATCTTCAGCCTTCTCTTCTGCTTTAGGAAGTTGATATAAACATTTAAGATCAGCTTTTTGCATCATTTAAATCTGAAATGTTTGGTCTGATCTGAGCAAACCCATTGCAGTATGCAATGTTCTTCACATTGAACAGTTGTTACAATAGATGTGGGAGGCACCTTGTAATTCAGCAGTTGATGTCAATACGGTTGACTGTGCAAGCTCAGTATCTTTCTCGATTCCACAAACTAGCCAGCATTACAGCTACCAGCTTTCATCACTGAACTATCTGTCCTGTTTGTGCCTCACTCCCACCACCACTGAGTCTCCTTCCTCCCTTTACCACTGACTCCTGGCTCAAATGTTCAAACCCTCTCCTTTTGCTGCTAAAACACATCTAGATCCAGAAATCCTGCTTGCCACTTTGGCTCCTAAGTGCACCATCTCAAGTCCCCTCGTGACTTCCCTCCATAGCAGCCTCCGCAAACCACATTATCAGGTATACTTGTAGCTCTTTCAGCTACGTTCAGTCATGTTCAACCACTTACATTTGCGTAGTGCCTATGGTGTAATAAAATGTCCTCAGGCATTTCACACAGGCATTATCAAACTATCATGAGGAGGTGTGATCCGAATATTAATTTATAATAACATTGGCTGGACTCATGTAATTATAGGCCATTATACAGTAGTCATAATGAGGCTGTTTACCAGCTTGAATATAGACTGCACAGAGGCAATGTTAAGGACAGTGTAACAAACTCCCGCTTGTATTGACAATGCCTAGCTGTCATACAACACAGTGGGACGGAGAACCGAATGAGGGTGTATGAGGTTTGTTTTGTTCACCTCCTCCTGTTTAAGTCCAAGGGAGAGTCAGCTTTAAATACAAAACCCTCCTTTGAGAAATAGACAAAAGAAGTGAAATTAAAATTTGCGCCATTTCCTGGGAACAATTCCTTGGATAAATAAAAGATGCACAAAAAGTGCTGGTTTCTCTATGATTTTGTAAGTTTGGAGGTTCACCTTATATAGCTAACCTTTCCTAGACTGAGTGCCCAGAGAGAGTCTATTTGATTCAACATCTTATCCAATTAATCCCACTCACCCTGGGCTGTTCCGCTTCTAGCCCTGCGGATTCTTTCCCCATTGAGGATTTACTCAATTCCCTTTTAAAGTTCTGATTGAGCCTGTTCCCACTGGCCTTTCAGGCTGCACATGCCAGTTTGTAACAGCTTGTCTGAAAGGAGTTCAAATGTTAGCCAATGACTAAATATTCCTCGTGAGCTTCTGCTCCAGGTTCTGGGCTGTGAGTGTGTTGAGTCCAGCTGCTGGATTTGTAAACATTCAGGACTTTTCTGTTGCCCACTGCAACTGCCTTCTGGGTGAACTGACATCATTGCCCACTGCTAGCTCCCTTTGGTTTTTTTTTAATTGCTTGTTATTATTGCTAATCCCACAGATCAGTCATTCTCATTTTTGTAATTTAACTTATTTTTCTAATCAATCTGTTCAGAGATGTTATTACACACCTCTGGAGGAGATTATCAGCCATTCTCATCCTTGTGTCTAGATGATCTTCACCTTGCTATCTCTGTAATTACTAGCACAGTGGCTCAGTGGCTAGCACTGCTGCTTCACAGTGTCAGGGACCTGGGTACAATGCCACCCTTGGGTGACTGCGTGGCATTTGTATGTTCTCCCTGTATGGGTTTCATCCCCCACTCCAAAAATGCACAGGCTATGTGGATTCGCTGTGGGAAATGCAGGGGTAGGTGACATATGAGTCTGTGTGGGATGCTTTTTGGAGCGTTGGTTGTGGACTCGATGGGTTGAATGGCCTGATTCCACACTGTCGGGATTCTATAAACATTCTGATGAGCCCATGTTTCCCTAAATCTTGCCTCCTTTTCAACAACATTGGCATTGGCACCTTCACATTCAGAGGCTCTGAAATTGCCCTTCCAGCAAAGCTGCACTGCTGGCATAGTGCAGTTGTATTTTACACTAAATTATTGGGGCGGTGATGGCTGAGTGGTATTATCACTGGACTATTAATCCAGAGACTCAGATAATGTTCTGGGGACCCAGGTTCAAATCCCACCACAGCAGATGGTGGAATTTCAATTCAGTAAAATATTTAGAATTAAGAATCTAATGATGACCGTGAATCAATTGTCAGAAAACTCATCTGGTTCACTAATGCCCTTTAGGGAGGGAAACTGCCATCCTTACCTGGTCTGGCCTACAAGTGACTCCAAACCCACAGCAAGGTGGTTGACACTAAACTGCCATCTGGGCAATTAGGGATAGGTAATAAATGCTGCCTGGTCAGCAATGCCCTCATCCTGTAAATGAATTTTAAAATAAGTGTAGCAGCGTGGCGCTGCAGAAACAAATGGCTAAGATCGTCAGACCACAGGGGTAGAAGTAGGTCACTTACCCTAAAGAGGCTGCTCTGCCATTCAGTCACATCCTGGCTGAAGAGGAGTTCTCAGAAAGAACCATCGCTGCCTCACTTGCCCCCTCCCCCCATGCCCGAGTGAGGGGATGAGATAGGGAGCAGAGGGATGAGTGAAGGGAAAGGGTCAGTCAGCGACCTGCCTTGGAAACATATTGCCATTGTCGCTGGGTCAAAATCCTGGAATTCTCTCCCTAAAGGCATTGGTCTACAGCAGGTGGACTGCAGCGGTTCAGGAAGGCAGCTCACTACCACCTTCTCATGGCCATCTAGGGATGGGCAAGAAATGTTGGCCAGCCAGCGACGCCCACATCCCACAAGTGCTTTAGAATTCACGCAGTGTGGGAGAAGGCCATCCAGCCCATCAAATCCACACCTACCCTCCAAAGAGCAGACACCCAGACCCACTCCATTGCTGTAACCCTGCATTCCCCATGGCTAATCCACCCAGTCTGCACATCCCTGGACACTATGGGGCAATTTAGCATGGCCAATCCACCCAAACTGCATATCTTTAGACTGTGGGAGACATGGGGAGAATGTGCAAGCTCCAGACAGACAGTCACCTGAGAGTGGGATTGAACCTGGGCCCTGGTGCTGTGAGACCACAGTGCTAACCACTGAGCCACTGTGCTGCATCCATTTTGCTATTTAGTAATAGAAAAATGGATGCATAAGAGTGAGATACAGACTGGAATTCAATTTGTTGTATCTGTGAAGTTTCCACATGGAACAACAGATATCTGGAAGTGGATTCCAGACTGTAATTGCTGTGTGGCTTATAGATAGAATAATTGATGCCAAGGAATAAGTTACAGGCTGAAATCTAAGAAAGGGGCTTGGGAGTGGATTCCTGGAATTGAAATACAAGCTGGAGTCTGATCAAGGCATTCAGGGAGTTTATATATACCATAGATTCTGGTATGTATGTCAATGTGCAGTACAAGAAAACCCCATTTTCTCAGGACCGCAATGCATGTTTTAGGCGTGTACTCAACACGTAAATCAATGTCCAGGTTTTGAAGAATTTTTCAAAGCTTCAAAGGTACGCAATGCAACCTACGGTAAACTAATTGACTCCCTAGGGAGTAACTTACAGGGTGCAATCATAACTGAGTGGTTCTCGTGGTTTATAAATGGAAATAACAGATGATCGTGAGTAAGTTACAGGCTGGAATCTAATCGCAGGGTTAGGGGAAGGCCACACAATGAAAGAAAGGAGTTGATATCTTTTACAACGTGATAACGACCAGATAATCTGCTTTGTTCTGTCGACCGAAGGTTAAGTATCGACCGGCACACTGCTGATATCTCTTCGCAATAGCCCCCGGGAGCTTTTACGTTAACCTGAGACTCACTCTCGGGTTTAATGCCCGATCTGCGTGATGAGAGGTCACCCCCCCGGGATGGTGGTGTGCTCATGAGCCTTGCTTTTTGCGGTGGGGCCCAGATCATACGCTGCTCGCTCGGCACAAAGACGTCCATGCTGGAAGAGATAACGAGGTGTAGAGCTGAATGAACACAGCAGGCCAGGCAGCATCAGAGAAGCAGGAAAGCTGACGTTTCGGGTCTGGACTCTTCTTCATCATCTCAATGCTGGAAGAGGCCAGGCACCAACAGAGTTAACACTTCAGGTCTCTGGTCTTCCATGATGGGAAGGTCACAGAACTGAAAGCATTAACAAAGAACAAAGAACAAAGAAAATTGCAGCACAGGAACAGGCCCTTCGGTCCTCCAAGCCTGCGCCGATCCAGATCCTCTATCTAAACCTGTCACCTATTTTCCAAGGATCTGTATCCCTCTGCTCCCTGCCCATTCATGTATCTGTCTAGATACATCTTAAATGACGCTATCGTGCCCACCTCCGCTGGTAACGCGTTCCAGGCACCCACCAGCCTCTGTGTAAAGAACTTTCCACGCATATCTCCCTTAAACTTTTCCCCTCTCACCTTGAAATCGTGACCCCTAGTAATTGAGTCCCCCACTCTGGGAAAAAGCTTCTTGCTATCCACCCTGTCTATCCCTCTCATGATTTTGTAGACCTCAATCAGGTCGCCCCTCAACCTCCGTCTTTCTAATGTAAATAATCCTAATCTACTCAACCTCTCTTCATAGCCAGCGCCCTCCATACCAGGCAACATCCTGGTGAACCTCCTCTGCACCCTCTCCAAAGCATCCACATCCTTTTGGTAATGTGGCGACCAGAACTGTACGCAGTATTCCAAATGTGGTCAAACCAAAGTCCTATACAACTGCAACATGACCTGCCAACTCTTGTACTCAATACCCCGTCCGATGAATGAAAGCATGCCGTATGCCTTCTTGACGACTCTACCGACCTGCGTTGCCACCTTCAGGGTACAATGGACCTGAACACCCAGATCTCTCTGTGCATCAATTTTCCCCAGGGCTTTTCCATTTACCGTATAGTTCGCTCTTGAATTGGATCTTCCAAAATGCATCACCTCACATTTGCCTGGATTGAACTCCATCTGCCATTTCTCCACCCAACTCTCCAATCTATCTATATTCTGCTGCATTCTCCGACAGTCCCCGTCACTATCTGCTACTCCACCAATCTTAGTGTCATCTGCAAACTTGCTAATCAGATCATCTCTACCTTCCTCCAGATCATTTATGTATATCGCAAACAACAGTGGTCCCAACATGGATCCCTGTGGAACACCGTTGGTCACAGTAACTTTGCATCCTGCTCTGAGGATGTTGCTGACTGAGCGTTTCCAGAATTTTCTTTCAGATTTCCAGCACCCACAGTTCTTTGCTCTCCCTTTTCAGAAGTGAGAACGCGACCACCAGGGACGTGGGAAATGGAACGCGAGCACATTGATAGTATTTTATTGTGAGTGGCACGGTGGCTCAGTGGTTAGCATTGCTGTCGTACAGCTCCAGATACCCTGATTCCACCCTTGGGGGAGACAGTCTGCGTGGAGTTTGAACATTCTTCCCGTGTCTGTTTGGGTTTCCTCCCACAGTCCAAAGACATGTGGGTCAGGTGGGTCGGCCCTGGGAAGAGCAGGTTTGCAGGGAATGGGGGGTGGTGGGTCTGGGTGGGCTGCTGTTTGGACGGTCACTGTGGACTCGATGGGCCAAATGGCCTGCTTCCAAAATGGGATTCTATGATTTTATTCTGTGCAATGATCCCAGCTACATTCTGCCCCACTTTCATATGCGACACACATTTAATGTGGTCGTTTGAATTATCTTTGAGGTTCACAGTCGCCATTTTTACTCTATCAGTTCAGGCCCTTGGTGTGGGCCCTGGCAGGCAGAGACTGGCAGAGAGTGGGCTCTGTCTGGTGAAGCCCCAGTTACAACAACACCGAACATGTAAAGATCAAACTGCATTCTGCCTCTCTGAAATGGTGCAGGCTGCCCCCTACTCACAACTGCATCATGTTTCAGGTGGGCATTAGTTACTGGGAGATGTACAGGATGCCCTTGTCGCATTGTCTCCTACACTCCAAAAAAATTATAATCAAAAAATGAAGGTGCAGCCTTTCAGTAGAAATACTATTTTCAGTTACTCATTTATTGTGGAAGAATCTAAATCATACCTTACATTGTAGAATGCAAGGCAATTATTTCCTTTGGTCAACTGCAAGTATTACACTGTAGAGGGTGAGACTGGGTTTACCAGGCCTTATAGTGGGCAAGACTGGTTTACTGGGCCCTGTAGTGGGTGAGACTGGTTTACTGGGCCCTGTAGTGGGTGAGACTGGTTTACTGGGCCCTGTGGAGGTTGATACTAGGTATACCAGGCCCTATAGTGGGTGAGACTGGCTTACCAGGCCCTGTGGTGGGTGAGACTGGGTGTACTGGGCCCTATAGTGGGTGAGACCAGTTTACTGGGCCCTGTGGTGGGTGAGACTGGGTTTACTGGTCCCTATAGTGGGTGAGACTGGTTTACTGGGCCCTGTGGTGGGTGAGACTGGGTTTACTGCGCCCTGTAGTGGTTGAGACTGTGTTTAATGGGCCCGATAGTGGGTGAGACTGGTTTAGCAGGCCCTATAGTTGGTGAGACTGGTTT
>NC_063347.1:58411553-58430042 GCF_021869965.1 Rhincodon typus | reverse complement strand
TTTACCAGGCCCTGTAGTGGATGAGACTGGGTTTACTGGATCCTGTAGTGGGTGAGACTGGGTTTACCGGGCCCTGAAGTGGATGAGACTGGGTTTACCGGGCCCTGTAGTGGATGAGACTGGGTTTACCGGGCCCTGTAGTGGGTGAGACTGGGTTTACTGGGCCCTGTAGTGGTTGAGACTGGGTTTACTGGGTCCTGTAGTGAGATTGGGTTTACTGGGCCCTGTAGTGGATGAGACTGGGTTTACTGGGCCCTGTAGTGGTTGAGACTGGGTTTAATGGGCCCTGTAGTGGTTGAGACTGGGTTTACTGGCTCCTGTAGTGAGATTGGGTTTACTGGGCCCTATAGTGGATGAGACTGGGTTTACTGGGCCCTCTAGTGGTTGAGACTGGGTTTAATGGGCCCTATAGTGGGTGAGACTGGTTTAGCAGGCCCTATGGTGGGTGAGACTGGTTTAGCAGGCCCTATAGTTGGTGAGACTGGTTTACCAGGCCCTGTAGTGGTGAGACTGGTTTACCGGGCTCTGTTGTGTGTGAGACTGGGTTTACTGGGCCCTGTAGTGGATGAGACCAGTTTACCGGGCCCTGTAGTGGATGAGACTGGGTTTACTGGATCCTGTAGTGGGTGAGACTGGGTCTACCGGGCCCTGAAGTGGATGAGACTGGGTTTACCAGGCCCTGTAGTGGATGAGACTGGGTTTACCGGGCCCTGAAGTGGATGAGACTGGGTTTACCGGGCCCTGTAGTGGATGAGACTGGGTTTACCGGGCCCTGTAGTGGGTGAGACTGGGTTTACTGGGCCCTGTAGTGGATGAGACTGGGTTTACCAGGCCCTGTAGTATGTGACGGCAAAGTCAGTTGTTTGCTGGCTAAGAAGTCTTTCATTGATTCCTTTTGGACACAGGGCTACCAATTCTGGTTGAAAGTATTTCTGGAGGTTTGATTACATTTCCATTACCCTTGGCTTGCACCAGTGAGCATGTGACAGTCAAGGCATTGAAGAGGGGATTGGACTGTCAACAGAAAGCAGCAATGAGTGGGGGTACAAGTAGAAGATGCCGGAATGATAGAGTAAAATGCTAAGCCAGAGAACCAGTGCAGTCTTGATGGCCTGAGCGATCTCCTTTTGCACTGTAATTGCTCTATGATTGCCTGATGTCTCATATTTCCACGATTGGTGAACTGAAAAACGTACTGGAAGATATTTTTTAATACCCCTGTGATTTTATTTCCCCTCTGGGTTTGCTGGCAACAGTATCGAGGAGATTGATCTGTAATTCCTGGAAACTTCCCAGTCATTCCGTGAGGGTCAACACAGAGACCTTTCCAGGGTTTTTCTTGGAGACTTTCCAACGGATTGCAAGAGGTTAAAAAAAAACAAAACCAATTAACTTCAAAGCACTGACTTTGCTAAACTCAATTCTGCTTGGTGCAAGAAAAATGGAACACATAATGAAAATATTTAATGCGTTTTAAACATTTCTGGCGAAACAGATCCAGAAAGGTTTGTGCTGAGGTCGTCTTCTTTTTCCCAGCAGCGATAACTTATTTTGAGTTGATTGAGGGCCTTTTTCTGTCAGTCTGTGGAAGCAAAGCGAAAGCTCGGGTTTTGATTTGGAATTTGACAGTGCCGCTATCTTCCAGAAGCAGCTGTGAGTCAGAAAGCAGCATCGATGATAAGTATTCCCCTGAAGCTAAAGGTTTATATCCAGGAGAGGCTCTCTGGTAATCACTCGCTCTCAGTCGGCCCTGAGGGCAGCCCCACACAAGATGCTGCCCTTTCAGAAAGACAGGACTCATGGGCCACTCAGTTTGTTCATCATAGTCTTTGAGCCGCATGCTCGGTCGCACACATGGGACAAGCTCAGTGGAATCAATGTTACAGCTTAGAATCCCTATAGTAGGCTATTCAACCCATCAGGTCCACACTAGCCCTCTGAAGAGCATCCCACCCCATCCCTGTAACCCTGGACACGATGAGCACTATTTAGCATGGCCAATCCACCTAACCTGCACATCTTTGGACTGTGGGAGGAAACCCACGCAGACATGGGGAAAACGTGCAAACTCCTCACAGATGGAATTGAACCCATGTCCGTGGCGCTGTGAGGCAGCAGTGTTAAGCTACCATGCCACAGATGCTGTGACAATGGACCCACCCTTTACGTTGTACCTAAGATTCTGTCTGTAACTACCTTGGCATATATGATGGCACCCTACTGAGCGACCCGTAAACCTTTTTCTATACTGGTGACAATGAAGTCAATTCAATTCAAACACTTAAATCAGAGTCTGAGTTAAATGAGTTTGCAAATCCCTTTGGGTGGTTGAAAGCTGTACTTCTGGTGCTGTTCACATATCTCAGAGGAATGGCTGCTATGGAAAATGGATCTGTTTGATCAGGAGCACTACTGAACGTAACATAAGAGAAAGGGGCAAGTGTAGACCATTCTCTAACGACCTTCCCAGAACTTTGCAGCCAGCGAAATACTTTTAAAGTGTAATATGGGGTATTACAGCAACCAGGATTGCAGATAACGTGATCGAACAAGCAGCAAATGAAATGGAATGAAACACGTTCAGTGAAGGAAGGACTATTTATCTGCTGGATTACTGCCCAAGGTGTTCAGGTGGAAAATCTCTCCTCCCAATGTTACCTTTGCCCTTTCTTGTAAATCCTGAAATTAACATCTCCTTGAACACGTCTCCTGCCATTTCAGGAACACTGGATTATAATATTTGCGCAGGTAAGGACAGCAGGCAGCAGGACTGGAGCATAGTTTACTGTCAAGTGTTTCCAATTAATTCACATCCTCAGACAGCAGTGTGTAAGCCTGGTGCTCTCTTGTGTGCTTGCACAGATTTACTCTTGGACTGTTTGCTGTTTTACTAATTGGAAAGAAGTGATTCAAACATTAGAGAGAGATGGTGCTCATGGGGAACGTCTCAGGAATGCACAATTTATTTTGTTCCCGGGCACTGAAAAGAGGGATTGTGGCATCCCTTGCCAGGTCAGTTAGACTCACCAGTGTGTAAACCTGCAAGCAGCAGGTCTCATTCATTATGCTGGACCCTGCTGCTGGGAGAGCAGTGGGAATTCTCTACTTGGCCTTGACTGGGATGTTTCAGCAGGACTTCTGATTCCTAACCAACGGTTTCTGTTGTGTGAGGTGGGTCGCAGCAGAGGGGACAATTGGGTGTTCGCTGTGATACACTCTGTGCTTGATCAGTATAGGATTTAGGAGCAGGAGTAGGCTACTCAGCCCTTTGAGCCTAGTCTGCCATCCGATAAGATCATGGCTGATCTAGTTGTGATCTATCACCTATCTCTACCTATCTATCTAATTCTGGTGTGATTTTCCCTCCGGTAGGGCATTTTACCTGATGCCATGTGGCTTATGATGCATCCTGTCACACAAGAGATTGTGAGTGGATAGCGTGGTATTGAAGAATGCAACAGACATTTATTGCAGTTAATTATTGCACACAAACATTGCATGCCACAGGCACATAAGTGTCCAGGCTAACATTAAGCTATGATATCACAATAGAGCAGCTTCTAATAGAGCATTATGTTTCAAGTGATCCAAGGTAAGATTGTGAGAGACCACGTATTTTTCCAATTTTGGAGAGCATTCAGAAGAGATTTACCAGGATGTTGCTGGGTATGGAAGGTTTGAGTTATAAGGGGAGGCTGGATAGGCTGGGACTTTTTTTCACTGGAGCATAGGAGGTTGGGAGGCGGCCTGATAGAAGTTTATGAAATATTGAGGGGTATAGGTAGGGTTAATGGTAGTTGTCTTTACCCTAGGATGGGGCATTTCAAGACTAGGGGGCACATTTTAAGGTGAGAGGAGAGAGATTTCAAAAAGACACAAGGGCAAATTTTTTACACAGGGGGTTGTTCGTGTGTGGAATGAACTTCCAGAGGAAGTGGTGAATGTGGGTACAATTACAACATTTAAAAGACATTTAGATAGACACATGAGTAGGGAAGATTTGGAGGGATATGGGCCAGGAGCAGATAAGTGGGACTAGTTTAGCTTGGGGTTATGTTCGGCATGGACTGGTTGGACCGAAGAGTCTGTTTCCGCGCTGTGTGACTCTATGACACTGTGGAAGGATTGACTGAAATGGGAGTTAGACTACTATAACTGAAAAAAGGAAAAGTTTTGCCACTTGTAAATCAAGTGCTGCACATATTGTTGAGCTGAACAATAAAATGTTATTTTTTGGAAGCTAAACAGGAAGAATTTGAGATTGGATGGACCAAAAATCTTTCCAGTTAAGAAAATTCTACTTGGCAACAGCCTCTGATTGATTAAGCTGCAAAGCTGTAAAGCTTATAAAGCTGTAAGTGCCTAGAGCAGGTGAGAGTGACAATTGCTGGAGCCTGCAGACATACACCATTTCTCTCTCTATCTCTTTCTCCATGTGGAAAATGAGCAAAAAAAACACGAAAGCTTAAAGGAAGGAATACATAGAAGAAAAAGCCTAAGTTTCCCAATCAACTGCTGAATCACAGGATGACTATCACTGCACATCATTGCAAAATTTAAAAGGACTATGAGAGAAAAATAACTTCTCACCTTGTGGTTTGGACTTTTGACCTTCAGAATATTATTTACCCTGCCTATATTCTTTTACCACTCACAATACCTATGTTAAACTGTCTTCTTTTGTCTTAGTCCTGATTGAGAGGGAGAGACAGTGTGTTTTCGTGAATGTATGTGTATATGTGTGTGAGAGTGTATGAGGGTGTGCGTGTATGTGTGTGTGAGTGTTAGAGTGTGTGAGCATATGGATACAAGAATGTGTGTGTGACCGTGCATGAGTGTGGGTGCGTATGTGTGCATGAGACTGTGTGCGGGTCTGTGTGTATATATGAGTGTGTGTGTGCTTGAGTGAGTATGTGTGTGTGCATGTTACAGTGTATGCGTGTCTCTGTATGCATATGTGTGTGTGTGAGTGAGAGTGTGTGTGTGGGTTTCTGTGTATGTATGTGAGTGTGTGAGAGTTTGTATGTGTGTGTCTGTGTACATGTGCGTGTGTATCTATGTAAGTTTGTGTGTGCGTGTGTGAGAGAGAGTTTGTATGTGTATGTCTGTGTATATAGGTGTGTGTGAGTGTATCTAAGTGTCTGTGTGTATATGTGAATGTGTGAGTGTATGTATGTGAGTGTGTGTGTGTGAGAGAGTGTGTATCTGAATATCTATGTGAGTGTGTGTGTGTTTGTATGTGTGTGATTGTGTGTATATGTGAATGTGTGAGTGTATGTATGTGAGTGTGTGTGTAAGAGTGATTGGGGATTTGAAGGGGTGCAGTTTAAGTTGCATAAATTAGAAATACTTTCTTTTTACTGATCTTGCAAAAGTTAAGTGTATTACAGTAAATAGATATTTTTACAGTTCCTAAAGCAATTTAGTATGAATTACCGTCAACCAAATTGGTTTTGGCGGTCTCTTTGGAATTTTATACATTATTACATTTTGTGACAACTTATGGAGCAGAGGGGCAAGATAATCATTGCAGTTTTCCCAGTTAAGTCACGATGTTTCTACCCTCAGGTCACATACTACTATACAGTGATACGTACATATCTCTTAAAGGAGTATTGACTGTGAGACATAATACGTCAAATTGAGCCCGGAAGGAGTTCAATATCAATGCTCATGGGCCTCAGATCACTCAGGAAGAATAGGAAACGTGGTGTGTTCAGAATCTTGGGAAGGGCAGTGGTAGTGAGGAGGGAGATGTGATAACTCTGTCAAAGTATTTGTGAAAATGAGGGTCATGTAAAGTGGATACTCCTGCCATGATTTTTATTGGTGCTTCCTTACCTCTGAGGATTCTCATTGAGTGAATGGCGCCTCATGTTGATTGGACTTAAAGACGTCATTAGAGCAGCTCGGTTTTGACGTCCTAGCAGAGTCCGCATCACCTGACTACTGAGGTCACTGTTACATCACAGCCTACCTCGGAGGCTAATTTTCATGCCCACATTAGCTTGTCTGTACATCTTCAGCAAAATATGCCAAAGAGTGGCAGATAACACAGATCTGAAACAAACACAGAAATTGCTGGAGAAACTCAGCAGGTCCAGCGGCATTTGTGGAGAGAGAAAGCAGTCCAGTGATCCCAGTGAAAATCGTTAGGAAAAGGTACACACGCTGAAGACAGATGGGTGGAGGGACATTTCTGAAGAAGGGTCCCGAGCTGAAACGTCAACTTTCCTGCTCCTCTGATGCTGCCTGGCCTGCTGCGTTCCTCCAGCTCCACACTGTGCTGTCTTAATAAAGCCAACTGATTTTCACCCATCATGGTCTCCATTATCAGCTGTTTCTTCCTCCCTGGCTTACCGTCAACCATCCCTTTATTTGCCTGACTTTCTTTCTCTCTGTCCCTGGGCTCCATCTCCACCTATCCTCTCACTCCCTTCTCCCTGCCCCTGTGTCATCAGCATATACACCATCTTCTCCTAGCTACTAGCCGTTCTGAAGAAGGGTCACTGGACTCGAAACGTTAACTCCGTTTCTCTCTCCACAGATGCTGCCAGACCTGCTGAGTTTCTCAAACGTTCTCTGTGGTTGTGCTATGTTCTGCATTATTGGTATGTGACATGTGTGGCCATCAGAAATGACAGCGCCAAAGGAAACAATGTGATTTTGCTTTGGAGACCTTCAATGGAGGCTGAGATACAAGAGGAGATAAGACACTAAAGACCCGAGTCAAGAAAGGAATGTGTCTATATTTTCTTTCTTATCCTGTCTTCCTTTTGCTGCTTGACTAACCTTCACTTGTCTGGCACTTGCACATGAAAGCTGCTCAGCTGGATTATAGGGTTGGAATCTCATCAGCAATATCAGAAGTCATGGTCTTACCATAGTTGTACTCACTGTACAGCCCATGGCATTGAAGGTGCTGTGATTATTCTGAGGTGCCGAAGACTTCAAGCCTTGAAATAATAATTAGTATCAAGTGTCACCCGGGATTCAGGGCTGCAATAGTGCGGGGAAGTGGTGGGGGTTGGTGTATAAAGTGATGTTCTAGCCATCGTGAGGGAGGAAAATTGCCAACTGCACTTAAACCTATCCCTGGAGGCTTCATCGTACAACCTTGCCCCTCAGCCCAGATCATTAATCGGCCAACGCGCCCATCCTGCTGCCTTCCTACATCAACCAGAAAGCAAAAACCTCTTTGCCCATGATACTGAACTGTCAGTCAGGCAGTCTTTTTGCACCCCCACCCAGTTTTTTTTAACTCAATCGCGGAATGTGGCCTTGAAGAGTTTATGTCTTTCCCTTAATGGCCCCATCTTAATGGAGGATAGGAAAATGTGGAGATGAGACCAATGCCATGTGAGTCCTGACCTTATTGCATGGTGGTACAGGCTCAGGAGACTGAATGGCCTGCTCCCGCTCCCTGTTTCTTGTGTTTGCATGTTCCTGTGACATCTGGCTAGAAAATTTTCTTGGGTTGCACTTTGCTCTCCCTTCAATTTTTTTTTATTTGTTCAAGGGATGTGAGTTTCGATGGCTAGGCCAGCATTTGTCGCACGTCTATGTGGAGTTTGCACATTCTCCCCGTGTCTGCGTGGATTGCCTCCGGGTGCTCCAGTTTCCTCCCACAGTCCAAAGATTTGCAGGCTAGGTGGATTGCCCATGCTAAATTGCCCGTAGTGTACAGGGATGTGTAGATTAGGTGGGTTATAGGGGTATGGGACTGGGTGGGATGCTCCAAGGGTCAGTGTGGACTTGTTAGGCCGAAGGGCCTGTTTCGACACTGTAGGGATTCCATGATTCTATGATTCTGCTTCCATGGAGATGGTTTTAGTGTGCTACCTTCAATTCCCGAAGCCTTTGGGTGTAGGGATACTCACTAGGATAAGGACTTAACCCAGCGACAGTGAAGGAACGGCGATATATTTCCAAGTCAGGGTGGTGAGTGGCTTGGAGGGGAACTTGCAAGTAATGGTGTTCCCATTGTATCTGCTGCTTTCCTTCTCGATGGTAGTTGTCGTGGGTTTGGAAGGTGCTAACTGGGGAGCCTCGATGCATTTTGGCAACACATCTTTGTAGATGATACTCACTGCTGCTGCTGTGCATCAATGGGGAAAGGTGTGCTATGTCATACAGTCATAGAGATCTACAGCAGAGAAAAAGGCCCTTTGGCCCATCACGTCCATGCTGGTCAGAAATGGCCACCCAATGATTCTAATCCCATTTCCTGACACTTGGCCCATGGCCCTGTACGCTTTGGGATTGGAAGTGCCCATCCAAAAATACTTCTCAAATGTTAGGAGGGTTTCCGCCCCTGTGGGGAGGGAAGGATGCACTGTTTGTGACTAACTGAGGAGGTTGAGGATGGGATCAAACTGGAAGAAAAGACACAACGTTGCAAAGGTGGGTGGCATGCTAGACAACTTGGAAGCCTTCAGAAACCAGTGAAGGATGACTAACAAAATAATGAAGATGGAGAATTTGGAGAATGAGAGAAAACTAGTAAGAAATTAAAAAAAAAACAGTTATGAAAGATCCTACAAGTGATTAAAAAGAGAAAAAAAAAGTGAAAGTGAGTGTTAGTCTCTTACGTACGAAGAGACCAATTGAGAGCCAGAGTAGACCATTGTGCCTGTCAAAGCTGCTCTGCCATTCCCTAACAATGTGGCTGATCTGGTGCCTCCACATTCCTGCCTACCCCACAACCTTTCACCCCCTTGCTTATCAAGAATCCGTTTACCTCTGCCTTAAAAGTATTCAAAGCCTCTGCTTCTACTATCTTATGAGGAAGCGAGTTCCAATCTCTCGCTACTCTCTGTAACAAATGATTTCTCCTCATTTCTGTATTAAATAGGTGATCCCTGAATTTTAAACAGTCACCCCTAATTCTTCAACAAGTGGAAATATCCTCTCCCCATTGACCCTGTCAAGCACTCTTATATGTTTCAATGAAGCCACTTCTTATTCTTTTAAACTATGTGTCCTGCCTGTCTAACTCTGCCTCAAAAGCCAACCCACCCTTTCCCCATTTTAGTCCAATAAACCTTCTCTGAACAGTCTCCAATGCATTTATGTCTTTTCTTAAATAAGGAGACCAGCACTGTACACAGTACCCCAGGTGTGGTCTCACCAATGCCCTGTATAACTGAAACCTTGCCCTGTATAACTGAAACCTAAGGTCCCTACTTTTGTATTCAGTTCTGCTCACAATAACATTTTATCAGCTTTCCTGATTTCTCATTGTACCAGCACACTAATCTTCTGTGCTTCATGCACTAAGGCACGCAAATGCCTTCACATCTCAAAGCTCTGCAACCTCTCACCATTTTGACAGTGTTCTTTATTTCTGTAGGGTGAATCCTCACTTTGTTATCTCTTTGCTTCTTTTAAAAAAAAACTCCTGCTGCATGTTTCTATATTTCTAGCTAACTTTCTCTCATACTCCCATTTCACACTCTTTATTAACCTACTAGTTTTTTTTTTGCTGTCTTTAAAAATTCTGTCCAATCTTCTGACTTGCCTTCTGATCTTTGGGTAATTATGTGCTTTTTCTTTAAGTTTGATTATAAGTTTAACATATTTAGTTGTCCTGATGAATGTCAGATGAAAAGCTTTTTTTTCAGCAATGCTGACACTCTGTACTACCAAATGAATATTTGCATCTTGAGATTATTGCCTTTGAAGTACTGCTTTTTTAATTTAGTGCCGAGCTCTTCACACTGACTGTGCAGAATGCCTTTTCTTGTCCTCCTTTCGTCATTGGTACTTATGTGGACCAGGATGAATGGGTCTTACATTCCCAATACATGTTCCTCTCTAGCCCTGAGCAGATTGTCCTGAATCCTGGCAGAGGACAGGCAGCATAGCCTTCTGGACTGTTGGTCATTACAGCAGGGAATAGAGTCATTCCCTTCACTATACTGTCCTTTCCTAATAGTTAGATGGTTGCTTTTGACCAGCATGGACACAGTGGGCGGAAGGGCCTTTTTCTATGTTGTGGATTTCTGTGACTCTATTCCGAAGCATATTGAACTTCAAACACTAACTTCAAATGTCCCGGAGATTCTACATGTGTAAGCACATTACATCATCTGCCCTGCCATCTTCACTGTGTTTCTACTAAGTAATTAATTAAATATATGGCTAATTATTAAATAAACAAAGGACCCTTCTCACATCACCTACTATATTAACATAAATTTAGAATTCAATAAACTTTACTATTTAAGAATAAAATAGATAATAAAGTCCCTGCTTTCCTACTTACCTTCTACTAGAGTTTCTTAACTAATAGTAAACTAGATAATTACATTCCACAATTCTACATTTTTCAACAGCGTATAAATTTAAATACCTCTATCAAATTACTTGATAATTTTCTGGACCAAAAAGCTACACCCTGTTCTATCTTTCGTGGTAGCTTTTGGTAGTGGCTAATGCTATCCATTAGAGAGGGAGATAATTGATTTTGTGTAGCTTAAGGGTAACCACTTAGTAGATGTGGAGGAAGATGAGGAGGCATGTCTCCATCAATTACAAAGTACTTGGTGTTGGCTTTATTCCACACCACATTCTAGTTATCTAGCCTCCTGAGCTGATTGCATCCCACCCTCCTTGATCTACAAAGATGCCATAATCCTTGCGAATCTATTTAGCACTTGCTTCAGTGCAATATCTATATCCTTTTGATAACACACTGCCCAGAGCTGCTCACTGCATTCTGAGGGCAGTCTAACCAAGGTTAAAATAAATTCAACATAACTTTTTGTTTTGAATTCTAATCCTCTAGAAATGAACCTCCCTGCATTGTTTGCATTTTTACGGCCGGCTTGATATCTGTCATTTACTTTTAATATTTAGTGTCTTTGTAACCCCAGATCTCTCTGTGCCTTGACCCCATTTAGACTCCTCTGTAACCGTTTTTTTAGTACAAAATCGTGTGTGTCTATGAAGAGAGGAGGCAGGGAAAGAAAATGTGTGGGCAGACAGGCACAGGTACACAATTACTTTATCTAAAAGCAGTACCACAGGAGCTCCACTGGAGCCTCAGATTAGCTTCTAGCCAGCACATCAAACACGCTTTATATTGATTGCATCTTGCATCTCCCTCCGAGGAATCCGTATCATATATGTATGTTTATAAAACAGCGCAATTTACCAGAATCATTCTCATTCTTGGTTGGTGGCTGCATTCACTTGGGAGAGTGACGTAAGAGAGAAAAATCATTCTGCTATTCGGTTGCTTTTAATCACCTTGTTCTGAGAGCACCTCTCAGCTCTCCTCGATCTGCCATTATCTTTGATTGAATCAGCAGGGGATGGATGCTAGGTGATCGAGAATGTTGATGCAAAGTAAGATGTGCTTTCCTTTCATGGCAAGATGAAGCGTAAATTACTTTAAAACTCATTAAGAAAGTGAACTATGCGCACGGAGAGCGCAAAGATGTGCCGTGAAGGGGACCTAGGGGCAAAATTGGATAGCTCCTCTGTAAAAACAAGCATGAGGGGTCACACTGTGTGATTAATTTGCACCTATTCATTGCAACAAGGCAACATGCTGAGTTTGTGCTCACTCACTGATTTTGATATGAAGCCAAAGCAAACAGCACTGCTAATTGGCTGGGCCTGTCAGCAAGGGGCAACAACATGAGTGGCTAGCGATGCTTCAAGCGAGTCTGCATCTCTTAAAGGGGGGAGCTGTGCCCGGAACAATCGCTGGGAGTTGTGAGGGCGGTGAGGCTGCCTGGGAAAGAGTTAGGAATGGCGTAATGTGGGAAAGGGCTGGCTTCACCACTCCCAGGCACTGCACTGGAGAAGGTAGAATGTATTAGAAATGTCTAGAGTCTGCAAGAGGCTCTTCTAGAGACATGGTCAAAGGTTTCTTCGAGTAGCTACCCATGGCAGGCAAATACTGAAGTTCGGTGACCTGACATGAGTATTCAGGATGGGTGAAGGTATTTTCAAATGCTACACCTTGCTGACTGTTACCAGTATTCCTCAGCAGCTATCCGATTCACCACACACCCAACCCTCACCTTCCAACAATCTCCATCAATCACAACATCTACTTGGCATTCCAATACTTCACCTCACCGTTAGTACTGCTGCTGGCCTCACATTCACCTCTGTCAGCTTGTACAACCGCTCAACCTGAGCTGCCCAGTGCCGTAAGGCTTTCCTCCATCCTGCAGGACAAGGTGCAGGCAGCTGGAGCTAACTAGAGAAGGACAGGAGTACCTCTACGTCCTCACCCTCTACAGACAGATGATGCTGGCACTTACCTCGCTGAGGCTGGAATCAATTGCCAAGCTGAAACTATCAAAGACAATGCTGTGCTCATGTTAAGTCCTCCCCCTTGCACCCCATTCCTACCTCGTCCCACACTCTTTACTGATTCACGAGATGCGCATAGTTTGCCCCTCTACTGCCTAATGTCCTTTCTCCTCTGGACCACAATCTTGTATCTCTCCTCTCCAATTTTTTTTTTCAAAAATATACTTTATTCATAAAAAAGTATCTTTATGTGTATATATACATTCACGCAGTCACCAATGCAGTCTGGTTCTGTATAGTAGCATATTAAGGAAACAAACAAACACTGCAGTTTGATTCTATCCAAACAAGCCAAAGACATCTCTTACTTGAACAAGACTATTTTTACATACATTTGAGGTGCTGGGGTATTCCGATATGAATAGAACCCCATTTAACTTCGTGGTTTAACCTCACTGCCCCTTGGTGACAGCTGCCCCAAGCTTTAGTGCATCCCTCAGCACGTAGTCCTGAACCTTGGAATGTGCCACAGTGCAACAATCAGTCGAGGTCAGCTCCTTGCTCTGGAAAACCAACAAGTTTCAGGCAGACCAAAGAGCGTCTTTCACCGAGTTGATGGTCCTTCAGGCACAGTCGATATTTGTCTCGGTTTGCGTCCCCGGGGAACAGACCATAGAGCACAGAGTCCTACATCATGGAGCTGCTTGGGATGTACCTCAACAAAAACCACTGCATCTTTCTCCAGACTTCCTTTGCAAAGGCACGTTCTAGCAGGAGATGTGTGACAGTCTCTACCCCTGCCCCTGCAGCCACTTCGAGGGCAGCGTGAGGTGGCACAGACAGACCGGGTGTACATGAAGGGATCTCACAGGTACTGCCCTTCTTGCCACCAGCCAAGCGATGTCTTGGTGCTTGTTGAAAGTTTTGTTGGTGAGGCATTCTGCCAAATGACTTTGACAGTCTGCTCAGGAAACAACCCGACAGGATCCTTCCTCTCCTTTCCCCCACAGGGTCTTGAGGACACTACATGCTGACCACTTCCTGATGGACTTGTGGATGTTGAAAGGACGTTTCCTCTTGTGGGAGAATCTGGAACTAGTGGGTTTAGAAATAAGAGTTGCCCATTTAAGGAAACTTCTTTTTCTCTCAGAGACTTGTGAGTCTTTGTAATTTCCTTCCTCAAAAGCCAGTGGATGCAGAATCTTTAAATATTTTCAAGGCAGGGGTAGACAGATTCTTGATGACCAAGGGAATGAAAGATTATCAGAGATATGCAGGAATGTAGAGTTGAGGTTAAAATCAGATCAGCCATGATCCTATTGAATGGTGGACCAACTAATCTGGAAGGAGTTGATGATCCCATTAAATAACGCTGGTGGTGGAACAGCTTTGGGTCTCAAAGGAGGGACACTGATGGTCTGGTCCTCCTCAAAGTCTCTGTGACTCTAGCCGAAATAACTCCACAGAGGCTGGTATCCCACTACCAAGTCATCCTTTATTGACACGTGGAGAGTCCTTGCCATTGATTCAGTTTCCTCAGAGCGAGCAGAACCCCTGACACTCCTGGTTTTATCTCCCAGCCAGGGCTCCCTGATTGAACCAGATGAATAGCCCCAATCAGGGAAACTCATATTCTATGATGTCTACCTGGCTGACTACGTTACAATCACTACACTATCATAGCAATGTGACCCATAACTAGCTGTTAATGTGCCGTAGACAATACTTTGTTAACTCCAAGAGACTCCTCTAGTTAGATCAGGAAGTGGTTTTCCTCTATCACACCAGCCTAAGCACAGTTTCCTCATGAGGATAGTGGCACCATCCTTCATCCTGACAGCGGTTCACACAGAGAATGAGATGGCATGCGCAGATAACACGAATGATGAATCACTAATCTCTCCCAGCATTACAAATCAAACACACAACTTAGCGCACTGATAATTCCTGATAAATATACTTGGCAAGCATGTACACACTGCAATAGGATAATGTGCCATTACTATCAGCAGTTAGCTGCACTGTGAGATTGTGAAAGTCTGTCCCACAAACTGCTGGGCCCTTCAGGCTGGATTCACTCAACTTGATCATTTTATAACCTCAGGCTTCAGCCAAGTGGGAAGCCACTGGGATTATGGGAGTGTTATGCTTTTCTGATTGAGTCCAAGTTATGTAGAGTATTTTTGGAGGGTTTGTAACCACAAGGTCTAGAGAGTCCTCTCATTGTATCTTACTGAAGAATGTTAATCATAGAATCCCTACAGTGTGGAAACAGGCCCTTCGGCCCACCGAGTCCACACCGACCCTCAGGGCATCCCACCCAGACCCACCCAATCTACACATACAGGCAATTTAGCACGGCCAATCCATTTAGCCTGCACATCTTCGGACTGTGGGAGGAAACCGGAGCACCCAGAGGAAACCCACGCAGACACGGGGAGAATGTGCAAACTCCACACATACAGTCACCCGAGGGTGGAATCGAACCCAGTTCCCTGGTGCTGTGAGGTAGTAGCGCTAACCATTGAGCCACTGTGCCTAATGTATTGGAAGCTGTTCAGATTTACTAGTCGAATGTCTGGACTGAGTGAACTGTCTTATGAGGAAAGGCTAGACCTGCATCCACTGGAGTTTAGCAGAACCAGGGGTGACATGATTGAAATGTATAAGATGATCTTATATAATGACTTAAAACTTCTCTATGCCACCCCTCCTGTTTGATTCCCGCCCTAACTGACTGCACGCCATTCCCAAAGAACTCACTACTTGGCGGATATCCTGGATTTCACTGGCATCCCTTGGCCATGTTTAATATCCCATTGTGCACTTGGCCAAATCTGGAGGTGCCCTGCCTGGGGCCTGATGTTTACCCTAGACATGGCAGACAGGGGGATATCAGTATTCCAGTTTGCAGGTAGGGTCCTGGCCCTCATGCTGAATGGAATGGTCAATAGTAGGGACTTCCTCCTCTTCCCCCAGGATCAGTAGCGGAGTCCGCAACACCAGACCATGCCAGCGTGGTCCGAGGTGCACCCCCAGGTTAGAGCAGTCTGCAAGAATGCCCAGCGCTGTAGGAAGGTCAATGACCTTCTCCACTGCACCAATGCAAGACCCACTATCTTCTTTCTAACCAACTCCACCCCTGGCACCACTAACCCCTCATGCCCTCTTCCCTGCCCGCCCGCTCATTCTCTCGGGACACCTCTCCACCTGTAACAGCTGTGCCACTCACTTCCATCTCCCTTAATAGCCCCCACCCTCTCACTCCAGGAGGAAGATGGCACACAATGGGGCAGAAAGAGTCAAGACCGGTGGGTCTGACATTCGGCTCCTCACCCCTTATGAGCAGAGGACCCTTACCCTGCCCACCCTGAGCAGGCCCTGCACTGGTATTGGAGGCTGCCATTGACTTAGTGTGCCCCTGAGCGAAGGCTATCCTCCTTGACTTGGCAGGAACAGCAATAACAAGAGCTTTGTATCTCTGGCTGAGGGGTAAAGTGCAAAAAGGCAAGGCATTGCAGGCCGTGAACATCCAGATAGTCTCAGAGGGAGGGAGAAGCCTGGAAGATGCAGCCTGGTCCAGTCCACAAGCTGGCAGTGTGTGTCCCTGAGGCCACGGGTCTGGTACATGTCAGATGCCAGTGTCCGTGGATATGGGAGCATGTGGCCCCTGAGATGTGGTTCCAACATGGAGGTCATTCGGAAAGAGTGGTGAGCTGAATCCACCAGGTGCCCGCTCTGGTTTCCTTGTCAAATTTTCCCAATATCGAGCTCGTTTCACGAGCTTAGTAAGATGGGAGATTGGGTATTAATGTGGTGAGTTGTTCCATTAACGAGGTGCGTATCAAGCAATAATTTCCGTCCATTGGCGACCCGTCGCTGCCTGGCGAGAATCTTACCATGCCACGTAGACAATGTATAAATGATGGAGGAAGCAGCTCCTGACATCAAGATGGGTGATGCTTCAGTTGTCACCTGATTCAGCAGTTATTCCACCACATCCCTCAGACCCCGACAAAATTCCACCCTACACCTCAAACCGATTGAGATATTCCCTTCCTAACTGGTGACGGGAGAGAAATTGCTGATGTTTACACAAGCATAAAATGTATCTCAAAATCTGGAATTATAATAGATGGAGAGGTGGTGGCCTAGTGGTACTATCACTGCACTGTTAAACCAGAGACCTAGGTAATGTTCTGGGGACCCAGGTTTGAATCCTGCCAGATTCCATCCGGCAGATGGTGGAATTTGAATTCAATTGAAAAAAATCTGGAATTAAGGTCTGATGATGACCGTGAATCTATTGCCAATTGTTGGAAAACACCCATCTAGTTCACTAATACTGTTGAGGGAAGGAAACTGCCATCCTTACCTGGTCTGGCCTACGTGTGACTCCAGACCCATAGCAAATGTGGTTGACACTTAACTGCCCCCTGGGCAATTAGGGATGGGCAATAAATGCTGACCTTCCAACGACGCCTTCACCCCCATGAATGAATTTTAAAAATCCTCATCCAGAGTGCATGTTTGTTTTGAACGAATTCTAAATCACCATTAAATCAGAGGGCGGGAGTTAATCTAACAAGCCGTTGGATGAGTGGAATGTATTCTGAGTACCTTGTCAAGCTCTGCTGTTTGGTGAGTGGCCATTTCTGTGAAGGGTAAAATAATATCTCTGAAGTGGATCTTCAAATGAATTGACCTTATCTGTTCATACACAGCTAACTATATACTTGCCTAAATTACAGACCCATTACAATGCATGTTTTGAGACTTTCTTAACACCTTTTCCTCAATTGCTTGTAGATAATTTCTGTTTGAGGGACGTAGGCCTGCGGAACCATAACCAGCAGCTTTTGCTGCCTTTTCATGAATACATAGAGAGTTGTAACAATGAAATCCGATCATCACTCCTGGGAGAGATGCTACCTGCATCAATTATGCCACCAGGACAATCTTGCATTTATATAGCATGCCACTGCAATTCAAAATGCCCAAAAGCATCTTGTGCCTGATTAATTACTTTCGAATTGCTTTCATTGGCATCTTGTAAGTAAAGATGGCAGACAGTGTGAACAGGAAGATCCCACAGACAGTAAATGATTCAATAGCTGGCTAATCTGTTTGCCAGTGATGGTAAATGTTGCTAGTGATGGTAACTATTGCCAGGACTCCAGGAGAATTCGCTGTTCTTCTTTCATTAGTGTTATAGGATATCTTACATCCCCCATAATAGGCAGGCAGGCTGTGGCTTGACATTGTAGTCGAAAGATGATAAACGGAGAACAGTACAGCACAGGAACAGGCCCTTCGGCCCACCATGCCTGTGCTGACCATGATGCCACTCTAAAGTAATCCCATCTGCCTGCACGTGGACCCTATCCTTTTACTCCCTGCCTCTTCATGGCCTGTTAAACATTGCTATCATATCTGCATTTACCAATTCCCCTGGCAGTGCATTCCAGGTGCCTACCACCCTGTGTAAAAAAACTTGCCTCACACATCTCCATTAAACTTTGTCCCTGTCACCTTAAACCTATGTCCCCTAGTAATTGGCATTTCCACACTGGAAAAAAAGTCCACTGTATCTATGCCTCTCGTAATTTTATATACTTCTAAGTGGTCGCCCCTCAGCCTCCGCTGTTCTAGTGAAAACAATCCTGGGTTTGTCCATCCTGTCCTTACAGCTATTACACTCCAATCCAGGCATTATCCTGGTCAACCTATTTTGCACCCTCTCCAAAGACTGAGGTAATTCAGAGCAGGGCCAGCGACGGTCGGAATGGGACTGAAATCAATCAGAGCAAGACTGCAGGCAGTCGGAGCGGGACTGAGGTCAGTTGGAGCGGGACAGAGGACAGTTGGAGTGGGACTGAGGACAGGCGGAGCGGGACTGAGGACAGGCAGAGCGGGACTGAGGACAGTTGGAGCGGGACAGAGGACAGGCGGAGCGGGACTGAGGACAGGCGGAGCGGGACTGAGGACAGTCGGAGCGGGACTGAGGACAGGCGGAGCGGGACTGAGGTCAGGCGGAGCGGGACTGAGGTCAGTCGGAGCGGGACTGAGGACAGTCGGAGCGGGACTGAGGACAGTCAGAGCGGGACTGAGGTCAGGTGGAGCGGGACAGAGATCAGGTGGAGCGGGACTGAGGTCAGGTGGAGCGGGTCTGAGGACAGTCGGAGCGGGACTGAGGACAGTCGGAGCGGGACTGAG
>NC_063347.1:58375943-58406553 GCF_021869965.1 Rhincodon typus | reverse complement strand
CGGAGTGGGATTGATGTCAGTCGGAGTGGGACTGAGGACAGTCAGAGAAGGGCTGCCGGGAGCTGAATCCTGAGGCAGAGCCCGACTTGACATCATGAGTGACACAGGCTGGGCTGCTCAGGAGTGGAAACTGAGTGAACTTGTGTTCGGAGGGAGGTCGTGTATGAAGTACTTAATGTCGTCATTGGAGTTTGCTGGGAATGGGGAGCAACAGTAAGAAGCCTGATCTTGGTGAGGTAGTGGGTAAGGTTGCGTTATTGTTTCCTTGATTATTGCCTGTAGTTGATAATGTTCAGAGCGGCAGGAGAACCCGGCCCTGTGGAATGCTCCTCCTGCAATATGTGGGAAATCAGGGACACTGTTCCAGTCTCCATGATGGCTGGAAGTGTGTTGAGCCGCAGCTCCTGATGGAGCGGCTGGAGCTGTGGATGGGCTCACTATGGAGCATCCGTAAGGCTGAGAATATTGTGGATAGCACATTGAGTGAGCTGGTTCGCACTACCAGTCAGGGTTACATGGTGTAACTGTACAAGACTTTGGTCAGACCACCAAACCAGGCAGCATCAGGGGGCTTAAGAAATCCGACTTACGGTCCTTCATCAGACTGGGAACAGTCTGAACCTGACAGAGTTTGAACAAGTGAAAGGGCATCGGGACTGGGTAGGAATAGAACAAATGGTGAGGTCAGCGATAGAGTAGGAGATAGGAGAAGTTAAATAACGAAAGGTTTCAAGGCGTGGGACCAAACTGACTGGTAATGGAACGAGTACTAAAGATGTGTCTCGAGAAGGTGACAAGACCACGAACAGCTACAACAAAGGAAAGGAAATAAGAGAGAAATGGGAGATTGAAACCAAACTAGCAAAGAGAAACAAAGCAACAGGGGGCAGGGGTTACAATCAAAACTTGTTCGATGCACTGTTGAGTCTAGAAGGCTGTAGACTGTGGAATTGAAAGATGAAATCATGACTTGAGCGTTGCAGCAGACAGCGATATCAGCATGAGAATTAAACTGAGCAGCACTCGAAACCTCAAGGTCATGCCTTGGGGAAGTACCTAGCAAAGTTAGTGCATTTAGTTTCCATAGTGTAGAGGAAACCACGTCATGAGCAGCGAAAACAGTATACTAACCCGAAAGAATTGGAAATAAATCACTGCTTTACTTGAAAGGGATACTTAGTACCTTGAGGAGGAAGGAGGTGAAAAGAAGACGAGCTGCATCTCCTATACTAGCTTCGAAAGGTGCTGTAGGAAAAGGAGGGCCTCTTAGGGTGAATGAGGTATGGGCCAGGGTGTTGCAGAGGGGCTAGTCCATTTCCAAAGGGCAGAGGAAGATGTGTTTTTTCCTGGCATCACACTGGGGGTGTCAGAAATGATGGACAACGTTCTGTTGAATGCTGAGGCCGGGGAAGGGAGAAGGTGAGGACAAGAGCAGAGGGGGGGCAAAAGGTGAAACACAAGGACCCTATCAACTACAGCAAAGGTGAATTAGAGTCGTACAGCATGGAAAAGGGCCGTTCAGTCCATCACATACATGCTAGTCAACTGCTTAACTATTTGAATCCCATTTTCAAGCACTTGGCCCATCGCCTTGTATACTTTGGCATTGCAAGTGCACAACCACATATTTCTAAAATGTTATGGAAGTCTCTGCTACTCCTGCCCTTACAGGCAGTGAGTTCCAGATTCCCACCCCCCACGCTCACTGAGTGAAAAAGATTTTCCTCACATCTCCTCTAAACCTCCTGCCCCTTACCTTAAATCTGAGCCCCCTCCCCGGCCATTGATTCCTCCATTGAGGGCAAAGGCCTCTTCCCATATACTCTATCTATGCCCCTCATAATTTTATACATTTCAATCATGTCCCCTCTGCTCTAAGTGAAAACAATCCCAGTCTGTCCAGTCTCTCTTCATAACTGAAACTAGCCAGCCCTTTCAGGAGAAAGACACATCAAGGATGGTAATGTGGAAACCAGCATTTTCTGAACAGATACAACAGGAGCAGGAGAAACTAGGGGAGTGGAATGGAGTCTTTGTAGAAAACAGGTCGTGGAGCGATGAGGAATAGTCACGGAATATTAATTGATAACTTATCCCCAGAAATGAAAACCGAGAAGCCAAACAAGGGCGGGGAAGAGTCAGATGGGCCTGTTGAAGGTGGGAGCTGGGAAGGGATATTGGAATTAAAAAGTTCAATGAAAATTTCCACTTAAGAATGAGAGCAGGAAATGGCATTTATCATCATAGTAATGTACATATCAATGAGGTGAGGGAGGACATCTGAGGAGGTCTAGGCCAAAGAATGTTGTACATATCCCAGAAAAAAAACACAGGCATGACCAGGACCTGCGCAAATATCTATCGCAACACCCTTCATTTGTAGAAAATGGGTGGAGTTAAAGACAAAGATTTTCAGTATGAGAACAAGTTCAGCCAGGTGGTGATAGTTGGAGACTGGTTCAGACTCCATTCATGGAAGAAGTAGGAGAATTCTGAGAATGGCCTGATGGGAAATGGAAAATTGGAGGGCCATTTTGGAAAGGAGACAGTTAGGGCTTGAAATTGGCAGAGATATCCCTATCTGACCAAAGTAAGTGAGAAAAACAACACAAAAACAGAAGTTGCTGGAAAAGCTCAGCAGGTCTGGCAGCATCTGTGAAGGAAAGAAACAGAGTTAACGTTTCGGGTCCGGTGACCCCTTCCTCAGAACTCAGTTCTGTCCAAGGGGAGAAAAAGAAGAGTTGAGATAGGAAGGAATCAAGATATTGGAGCAGGAACAGACTGAAATGACAGATCGATCAAGGCACTCTTATTTATGAACTTGGGGAAGGAGGTGGAAGTAGGGCAGCACGGTGGCTCAGTGGTTAACACTGCTACCTCACAGCGCCAGGGACCTGAGTTCAATTCTAGCCTTGGGTGACTGTCTGTGTGGAGTTTGCACGTTCTCCCTGTGTCTGTGTGGGTTTCCTTCAGGTGCTCCGGTTTCCTCCAACAGTCCAAAGATGTGCAGGCTATGGGATTGGCCATGCTAAATTGCCCCATAGTGTCCAGGGATGTGAAGATTTTGTGGGTTATAGGGGAATGGGTCTGGGTGGGATGCTGTGAGGGTTGGTGAGGACTTGTTGGGCCGAAGGGCCTGTTTCCACACTGTATGGATTCTATGATCTAGGTTGTCCAGGATTGGAGCACTATGTTCCTCTGGAAGGAAGACTTCAGAGTAGCTGAGATCAGTGATAATTTGCAAACAATAGCTTGATGTTCAATGGTGGGATTACTGTCTACGGAGCTCAGTCTAAGTTACAGAGAGTTGGCAGTTGACCCTTGCTAGCTAGAGGTTGGTACCGCATACAACTGCATGACCCTTGTCAGCAGATATGGTGACAATGTTATTGTCGGATCTGAGGGAATGCAGTTCCACAAATTGAGGCGGAGGGAGTGAGGGAATGGAGATAGCTGTTGTGATTACTCATCCCAGCTCCAAAATGGGTGGAGTCACACTTGCCCACAAAGGTCAGTCATCCTTTACCCAGCCATTTAATCCATGTGTAATTTTCCTTCCTACTGTGCCTCCTAATTTGTTACAACCAGCAAAAGCAACTGCATATTCCCTCAACAAAGTCTTTAACAAATGTGATGAAAAGCTGAGGCGTCTGGTGCCTACAACTTCTCATATCTTGTCAATCAGATAACAAAGACTTTATCTATTCTCTCTGACCACTACTTCCCAACTAATTACTGGCTAATGTCATAATTCCAATTCTGTGCACTGCTGTGTTCCTTGTCATTTCAGTGGGCCCTTATCAAATGCCTCCTGGGTGTGGATAACAGAAAGTAACTCTAGTGATTCTGCTATCCACAATGACTGGAAGATTATTTGATTTATTTATTGTCGCGTTGTCTTGATACGATATACAGTGAAAAGCATTGCATAGTGTCGCCACTCTCCGACGCCATCTTAAAACACAGAAAAATAAACCCAAACACAGAATACAAAGGCAGAAAAACGAAGAAATAAAGAAAGTGTCCAGCTTTACAGTCCCTCTTGTTGAGTGCTCCATCCTGGGCCGTGGACCCTCCTGTTAATGAATTTTTTAAAAAATCTGCACAGTACAGAGTGACATGCAGGAGAAGCTTTATTTCTCATGAGGACAGATTGAAATGTGTTGAATTTGAAATGGTGGCAGCAGCATTTACTGACTATGCTTAACTAGACAAGTCATTGAATCCCTGAAGTGTCAAGAGCAGGCCCCTTTGGCCTATCAAGTCTATACTACAGCTAATTTAGCATAGCCAATCCACCTAACCAGCACATCTTTGGACTGATGGGAGGAAACCAAGAGTAAATCTGGGCAGAACATCAGACTCCATACACAGTCAGCTGAGGCTGGAATCAAACCCAGGTCTGTGGTGCTGTGAGACAGCAGTGCTAACCACCAGACCACCCTAAGTTTTGCCATCTGCAATGGTGGGTTTTGAACCCAGGTCCCCAGAACATTACCCGGGTCTCTAGATTAATAGCCCAGCAACAATACCACTAGGCGATCACTGTGATCAGTGTTGCTTTTGCCTTTTAGGGATGTAAACTGTTTAATTTATATTGCACCAAATTTGCTTAAGGCCTGTTAAGTCTCCATTTTGCACCACTTTCTGCTTTTCATTTCCAATTTCAGGCATCCATTGCACAGTTTTAGTTGTGAACTAAATTAACTTGCAGTCCAAAGTTCTCAGACCTAACACTGTGTTCATTTGATTCAGAAACTTGGCAGTTTTATATCTATGTGGGATGCCCCAGGAAGTCATTTTTAACTTAGTGCAGGAGCTGCCTTCGTTTCCAACACAGTTCTCCTTGTGAATGATCAAAGATTAAACAATTCCAATTTATCAGGGTAAGTTGAACCCCCAAGATCCCAGTCCCAGTGATTTTGTGCTTTAAATCTTCTGGCTTGGCGTAAAAATTTGTTGGTCACTCGCTCAGACTAGGTCTGCAGGTCAGAGGGGCTCTTGCCTCATGTTCTTCATAAAAGGCAACAGTGCTTCTTAAGGCAAACAGAATGAATAATTAGATGGTGTTTCATGATTAGCTTACAGGAAGTCTACTGCTGGTTGGCATTCTGATGCTGATCAATCATCCTTTGACCTGATTTAGAACTGCTGCATGTACTTATAAATGAATTAGCAGTCAGTGGGCTTTAGCAAGCAACTTTGTTTTGATTGTGTCAGTCAGGTCCAGATAGTAGCCATAAATTAGATCGCGTGTCAGTAAATCTGTGCTGCAAACAGTCTGATAAAGTCTGAAGAAGGATCCCGAACCGAAACGTCAACTTTCCCTGCTCCTCTGATGCTGCCTGGCCTGCTGCGTTCCTCCAGCTCCACGCTGTGTTAGTCTGATAAAGTTGTTGTTTGAAAAGCGAACTGCTGTGTTATTGGGAGTGGAATCATCCAGAGCAGGGGTTACACATTGGATCCATCAATTTTGGTAAAGTGGGAAAGTATGGGTGGCACTGCTGCCTCAGCGCCAGGGACCTTGGGTTCAATTCCACGCTTGGGTGACTGTCTGTGTGGAATTTGCACATTCTCCCCGTGTCTGCATGGGTTTCCTTCCATAATCCAGGGATGTGCAGGTGAGGTGGATTGACCACGCTAAATTGCCCTGTGATGTGCAAGCTAGGTGGGCCTGCTATGGGGAAATGCGGGGTGGGGGGTTGGGTCTGGATGGGAAGTTCTTTGAAGGTTGGTGTGGACCCAATGGGCTGAATGGACCACTTCCACACTGTAGGGATTCTATGTTTCAAATCAACGTTTTGAACCTTCATCTGTACAGCAGGATATGTGAATCAGTAACATTAGCATTCCATTTTTAAGGCATGTTTACTGCAGAAAAATGTTTCAAGGCACTTGAGGTGTTGTCGGACAAAATTTTAACCTAGCCACATGAAGGGATATCAAAGCATTTATTGCCCATCCACACTTGTCCTCGACACGATGGAGGTGTGCCGCTATCTTGTACCGTTGCAGTCTCTGGGGTGTAGGTGCACCCACAGTGCTGTGACAAAGGGAACTGCCGTGAATTTGACCCAGTTACCATCAAACAGCAGTTACATATTTCCAAGTCAGGACAGTGTGTTGCTTTGGACTGGAACTTGCAGGTCAGGTGCCCCCTTTATCTGCTGCTCTTGTCCTTCTAGATGGTAGAAGTCTTGGGTCTGGAAGGTCATGTTTGGCCTTGGTGTGTTTGCACAGTCCATCTTGCAGATGCCCCTGGGCATCCGTGGTGGAGTCGGGGGGGCGGGGGTGTGCTGAATGTTGAAGGGGGTGGTTGGGGTGCCAGTCGAGTGGGCTGCTTGTGGCCTAGCTGGTGTTGATCTTCTGGAGGAAGGAACTGCATGATATTAGGAGGAGAGATGGTTGTCTCAGCATTCCCAGCCTCTGACCTGCTCTTGTAACCGCAGTCCTTATGTTTGGCGCAGCTCAGTTTCTGATCAATGATAACTCGCAGGATGTTGATAGGGTGTGGCTCAGCGACGGTAATGCCGACGAAGGGGAGATGGGTAAATTCTTTCTTGTTGGAGATAGTCATTGCCCTGGCGCAAACATTACTTGCCACTTGTCAACCCAAGCCTTTGACGTTGTCCACATTTCGCTGCATTTGAACATGGACAGCTTCGGTATCCGAGGAGTCGTGGATGGTGCTGAACATCGTGCAATCATCGCTGAACATCCCCGCTTCTGACCTTATGATGGAGGGAAGGTCATTGCTGAAGCAGCTGAAGATGGTTGGGCCGAGGACATATAAAATGTGCAACAGAAGTTGAAGCCCAAGAAGCTGCCAGTTACTCATTAGGTCATCATGGGTTGAGTTCGTGCCAACATTGGCACAAAATACGAGACATCTGTTCTCGATATGAGCTAAGGAATTAAGCGCTGTAGGATTGAATAAGACAGCAGCTCTGTTTTTTTCTGCCATCACGTCTGTAATTCGCTTGTACTTCCCCTGATTGTCAAACCTGTGCAGGTATTTAGACAGGTATGATATTTTCAGAACAAACTGTTCTAGTTTGGCTGCAGTGGCACTATTTTTAATGCACTTCATCTATCATGAGTGATGTATGTGAGGGCTTTAGCTTCATAAACTTCGCAGGTAAAGAGATCCATGAAGGGAGGGAGGCTCCAGAAGTTGTTGGAAAAGCTCAGCAGGCCTGGCAGCATCTGTGGAGAGAAATCAGAGATAATGTTTCGGGTCCAGTGACCCTTCAGTGAACTTGCCTGAAGTACAGTTAGTGCATATTAAAGGAGTGTGGATTTGTGACTAAAGGAACTAAAAGTGTCATTCATATTGACAGAAGTGACGTTAACAATGAGTGTTCTAACCCCTTTTAACTTCAACTGTTCCTCTGAATTTTGCAGTCATTTTATCTTTAATATTTTTCGCCAAGGTCTTCCAAGAGTCTTAAAGCATGGTTACATTGGACAAGAATTGTCGAGACAAAATGAAGTGGCCCTGTTCACCTTAGGTTGCCTGAATAAAGATAATAACTGCATTTAAATGGAATATTGTAGGCTCTTGACCGATTTTCAACTTTGGATAATTGCATTTCTGGGTATGAGACTTTCTTTGGACTGAGAACCAGTTTCACTCCAGTCATTTGTGACCTCAAGACTTGACAGTATAATTGGTGTCTGCTTTAGGACCAGCTCTCACATAAAGAGTTTTCATGTTCAAAGAACAAGCCAAGAGTTGTAGAGAGTAAAACAGAACGCACATGAATGACACGCCACTGAATCAGTGACAAAAATGCTAGCATTTAATTTGTACCTTGTTGTCAGGTTGTCCAAGAGATCTTTACAACTGATGAAGTATTTCTGAAGAGTGCTGACTGCTGTAATGTAGAGGACCATAGCTGTGAATTTATGTGTGACAATATCCTGTTAAACAGCAAGGAGATAAATGCCCAAATCACTCGTTTTTCGCCGATGAGATGTGTGTCTTCAAAGGTGGATAGAATACATGCCATGGCACTATTCAAAAGAGAGCAGGAATCTTCATGCAAACATTATCCCTCAATCAACATTACTAATGCAGATCAATTGGTCACGATCTCCCTCAGTTTTCGGGGACTTTGCTGTGTAGAAATGGGCTGCCCTGTTTCCTACTCTGCAACAACGATTACTCTTCAAAAGCACTTCATTGGTTGTAAAGCACTTTGGTATGTCTTGAGATCATTAAAATATGTTCTATACAAGTAATTTCTTTCTCTTAGATTTTCCCCTGTGAGTTAATTCCCATTAATGAGTCCTTGGGAAGAAAATGTATTTACTTAGCTGTACAATAAAATGCCAAAGTCCAAGAATGTTACAGTTGTGTTCTGATCAATAATAGCTTTCAGCAAAATGCTTAGGACTTTTAGCTACTGTGCAGTATCAATTAGATTCCCCTTATTGGAGTGAACAATACCTGCTGTTTAGTTTCTTTTCTCCCCACTGTACATTGTTTGTACTTGAACTCCGCAGATGTTGTCCTTCATGTAAACAATGTATTTGTTCTCCCTAACCTCAAAAGGAATTCCAATATCTTCATTGCTTGAAGCGATGACCATGAAACTGAATTTTCCCTGTTGCAACAACTTTATCCCCTTGGTAACACTTCACCAAGAACGGGGGAGTGGAACTTTAATTTGCCAACGCTGTTAAAGAGCTGGTACAGGCACAATGGGCCGAGTGGCCTCATTCTGCACTTTATCATTAAACGATTCTGTTCTTTCCATTCAACACTTTAATACTTCTTCCACGGCTGGAAAAGGGAACACAAATTTCAGATTCCTAGACAGAAACAAGAGGAGATCTTACTGAGTGATGAGCAGTACCTGCTGTTAGCTCAAGCCTACAGCCAGGGTCTCCATTACAATCAAACGGGTAAGTATCTGCCTCTTCCTTTCTAGCTGTTAGTTTTACGATGGTCAGTATGTCTCTGGACCTCCGTTTCTTGTTCTTCTCAACTGCAACAGCTCACTGACCAACTCGTCCTTAATAATTATATTCTCATTGCGTTGAAGTTGAGACAATTTGATGTCTTCGATTCTAACTCAATCTTTTTCTGGGACCGTCGATTCTTACATTCCTTGCCACTCTCAGTCCTCTTTTTATCTTCCAACCTTCAAAATCTTGGAACGTCACTGAGGCCTATTCCTCCCTGACCATCCAACCCTTCACTCATCCTAGATTTCTGCACTCCTCCAGCTCTGCCATTTTGTGCACACTGATTTCACTGGTTCCCTCAGTAGTGGTTCGTGCCTTTAGCTGCCTAGACTGCAGACTCTGGAATCCTCTCCCTGAATCTCTTCACCTCCCTTCCCCTCCTTTAAGATGCTCCTTAAAGCCTTCATTGTTGATCATCATTTATAGTCTGCCCGAATATCTCCTGTGTGGCTCAGTGCAGAATTTTAATTCATTAACTCTCTTTGTTGGTTTTACTACGTTGACAAGGTAATAGAAATACCAGGGGCAAAATCTTTCCGCAGTCTGAGCGATGTGGGCTATGGTGGGATGTGTGACAGCATCATATGCGAATTCTGAGTAGGGTGAGGCTGGATGTATGATAAATCACATTCCCTTATTCAGGTCGTCTCGTACTCTTCAGGACAAACGCGAGAGTGTCAAATTTCAAACAATCACAACAATTTATACCGCGGGAGAGAAAGGAGCTGCCTGATTGGCTAGTCAACTCTGATTGGCCGAGCTGTTGCCACGGAGAAAAGCAGCCTTCACATTGCTGGGAGCACTTGAAGGGAGGTAGTCACATCGGCTTAAATATTATTTCGTATTCTGTCAAAAAGCGAGTTGTAAAATGTCTGTCAGCTTTTCACAAGGTCGCACGGGAAAAGAAAATTACACAACACCCTGAGGTTGTGCAATTTGCTATATAAAATCAAGCTCTTTACTCCTTTCATAGTAGCAAATCAATATCACTGAGTTTTACTCAGACCAAAATGTGTAGTCAGTCATGAGCTGATGGAATGGTAGACTGATCTTGAAGGACAGAATGGCCTAATCCTGTTCTTACTCATCTCAGCCACCAGCAATATGGAGTCTGTCCCCAGACAGTAAGGTATCTCAAAGAATTCTTATGGCTCAGACGGAGGCCATTCAGCCTACTGGTTCTATAAACCAGTGCCAATCTCCCACCTTCTCCCCATACCCTGTGCGGTCTCCCAGCGTGGAGGTCTCATCCCCTGTGCAGAGCTTCTTCATCCTCGGTGTCAGGTATTCCAGCGGCCTAGTAGCGGTCTCAGCTAGGAGTGGGGGCCTAGGCCTGGCATGGCTGTCTTCCTCGGTAGAGGCCTCCGGCCCAGTATTCCGGCAGCCTGGCTGCGGCCTCAGGTTATTCCATCGTTCCTAAATCGGCTTTCCTCAAGCCCAGGAGCCGTCAACCGAATTGTGATGAACTTTGCTTTAATTTCGCTTTTCTTTATTGTTACGTATGACTTCTGTCATTGGTGTAGGCGCCGTGGTGGGGGCGACTTATCAAACGCTTCACTCTATTCCTCGTGTAAATGTACACATGACGATAAATTCATTTTCTATTCTATCGAAATGCCACAATTGAAGCTGCCACCACCACATTTCCGGGTATTACCCGGCACAGGATCACCCCGCCATTTTCTTTTCTCAATGATAAACATGTGAAAACCACTGACACCAGGGTCACCGTGAACAGGAATGCCACCCATGTTCCTGGTGCCAAGAAGGGTAACTTCATGATGCCAACTGCAGGGTAGAATTCTATACAAATTGTCTGCTTTGAGCCAATATGATGTATCAGAATGTGCCTCCTGGACAAACTACTGAGGAATCAGTGACTTTTCTGATGGTGTTGTACCTTTCAGGCAACAATTAGACCTTGGATGGGTCAAAGAAACCTCTAAGGAAAGGCCAAATTGTTTTGTTTCCCTTGCGTAACCTTTAAAGTAGAAATGCATTGCCCAGACTTGCTGATCACATCGAGCCGGGGAGTAAATCAGACATTCAAACTAATCTGCTGTGGTATCTGTTGAGTGGAGCTCCAGGAAATAACACAACAAATCAGATACTGTAGCTGACGACCTGTCACTGGGCCTGTTTTCAGTCCTGCCAAAACCCATAATGCGATTCTCTCAGAAGCCTTTACATCAGGCCACAAGAGATTGTAATTGAAAAGTAGGTCTGGTCCCTCAGGGTACAGCTTTCAGGAGACTCAAAGCTCTTTTCTTCATCACTGGAGCAAATTAACTTCAGGGTCTTCCCACAGCGCAGTGCATGCTTCATTAGATTGGTTTGGCCAGACAAGTGAAGAACATTTTTCTTACTTGTTTATCTACTGGAATTTGTCAGGATGTACCTCATAGAGTCATGGCATCATACAGCACGGAAACGGACCCTTTGGTCCAAACAGTTTGTACCGAATATAACCCCAAACTAAACTAGTCCCACCTGCCTGCTCCTAGCCCGTATCCTTCCAAATCTTCCCTATTCATGTACTTACCTAAGTGTCTTTTGCCTTCATTGCTCAGTCCTTTGAGGGTAGGAGTTGGAAAGACATGTTGAGGTCGTACAAGACGTGGTTGAGGTCTCTTCCAGAGTACTGTATCCAGTTCTGATCACACTGTTACAGGAAGGATATTATTAAGTTAGGAGAGTTCAGAAGAGATTTACCAGGATGTTGCTGGGTATGGAAGGTTTGAGTTAGAAAGAAAGGCTGGATAGGCTGGGACTTTTTTCACTGGAGCATAGGAGATTGAGAAGGTGACCTTATGGAGGTTTATAAAATAATGAGGGGTATAGATAGGGTTAAGGGCAGGTGTCTTTTCCCTAAGATGGGGGTTTCAAGACCAGGGGGCACATTTTTAAGGTGAGAGGAGAGAGATTTAAGAAAGAAATGAGGGGCAAATTCTTTACACAGAGGGTGGTACGTGTGTGGAACGAACTTCCTGAGGAAGAGGGTGGCTGCACAATACAGTTTTCTAAAATTTGGACTGGATGAGAGAAAATGGACACTTGGAGGAGCAGTATGCAGATTTGGCACTCCTTGCAGCTAACATGGCCTCTGAACCTGGAGAGTATAACCAAGGTTGGCACCTACTCCAAACGGATATGCTTTGATGGCAGAACAAATACCATCCAGGTTTAATATACACTCAAGCCTTCTGAAATTCAGCCCGAATGTGTTTTAGATGTCGGTCCAGACATTGTCCTTTTTCCTATCCCTGCATATCAGAGAAATGTTTCCTATGTCTCTCTCTCTCTCTCTTGCTCACTGACCCCAACCTGCCCCAACTCAATCCCTCAAACTAGACTGAAAATTAATCTAAATAAAAACTGAAAGAACTGCGGATGCTGTAAACAAGGAACAAAAACAAAGTTGCTGGAAAAGCTCAGCAGGTCTGGCAGCATCTGTGAAGGAGAAAACAGAGTTAACGTTTCTGGTCTGGTGACCCTTCCTCAGAACAGAGGAAGGAACAGAGGAAGAGGAGGTTCTGAGGAAGGGTCACCGGACCCGAAACGTTAACTCTGTTTTCTCCTTCACAGATGCTGCCAGACCTGCTGAGCTTTTCCAGCAACTTTGTTTTTGGAACTTAATCTACCTATCCCAGGCGAATACGTGGCCTTTAGATGGGACGGAGAGTGTGTGTACTGTTTATCGCAAGGTATTGCAGTGGCTCAGGACAAGGTTGGATGGGCCACAGTCCACTCTCTTGTCTATCATCATACACATGTACCTGATGTTAAGCGATTTAATCAGATGGAGACTTTGGAACTGATCTCAGAATGAGAAATGACAACGGAAAACCCAGCTCTTTCAACCCTGCAAAGTCCTCCTTGCCAATGCCTAGTGCCAAAATTGGGAGAGCTGTCTCACAGTCTAGTCAAGAAACAGCCTGACATAGTCATACCCAGGGAATCATACCTGACAGACAATGCCCCAGATACCACCATCACCATCCCTGGATATACTCTGTCCCACCAGCAGGGGTGGAAACACAGTGGCGTACACTTTAGGGGGAAATTGCCCTGGGAGTCCTCAACATTGACTCCAAACCCCATGAAGTACCATATCTTCAGGTCAAACTTGGACAAGGAAACCTCCTGCTGGTTACCACATGCTGTCCTCCCTCAGCTGATGAATCAGTCTTCCTCCATGTTGAACAACACTTGGAGGAACACTTAGGATGGCAAGGGCACGAAATGTATTCAAGGTGAGGGATTTCAATATCCACTACCAAGAGTGGCTCGGCAGCTGTACTACTGATCGAGCTGGTCGGGTCCTAAAGGACATAGCTGTTAGACTGGGTCTGCGGCAGGGGGTGAGGGAACCAACAAGATGGAAAAATGTACTTGACCTCATCCTTACCAATCTGCCAGCTGCAGATGCATCTGTCAATGACAGTATCGGTAAGAGTGACCATCGTTGAAAATAGCCTCCATTTTTTGTGTGGCACTACCAATGTCCTAAATTGGACTGGCTTCAAACAGATCTGGCAACTCATGACTGGACAACCATGAGGCACTAAAAGCTATTAATAGTAACAGAATCATAGTCCAGCAAAATCTGCAAAATTTTTGAACTCAGCATTGAGCATTGCATTTTCTGCTTAGGAACTCTGCAACGTTTAATACTCAATATCGAGTTCAATAATTTTAGGGCCTGAGTGCCTTCTCCCATGTCCTTACCTCAAACCATGGAGATAAAACAGCAGCAGAAAGCCCCTTTGACTTGTTTCTGCTTATTAGACCTGATGTGTGTGTCAGGCAAACAGGCAGATGATTGGTGGGTGTACGATTCCTGACTCTTTTGATTGGCCAAGTGGTTTAAATCAGGAGACCTTATTACTGGCTGCAGGTTACATTTATGAAATCCACTTTCAAAATAACTAATATCCAAATTAATGGATTAAATAGAATGGAGATAGCTGGGCAGGCGATGTGTTGCAGCTGTAGTGTGTGAGATGGTAGACACCAGTGCGATGCATGGTGACCAAATCTGTAGCAAGTGTTGGCTGCTGGAGGAACTTCAGCTCAGAGTCAATGAGCTGGAGTCTTGAGTTGTGGACACTGTGACACATCAGGGAGCGGGAGAGATATCTGGACACTGTGGATAATGTTCCCTCTAAACTGAGCATGCGACTGCTCCAAAGTTCTGTGCATGGTCATTGGTGTGGCAATGACTTCTGGCTCTAGTTGAACAAAGGCGGGTATGTAAGAGTTATATCATAGTTGTGTGGCCACAATCTCACACAATAGTGTAACAGACTCCATGAGTTAAGTGGTCTGATCCTATTTTATTGTTTCTGTAAAGACCAAGTCATCTCTTTTGGTGATGTGGCTTGAGGGCTGTGTAGAGTTTACTGCCCGCCTCTACAAAAATAGCTGTGTGAAATCTTTATAATCACCTGAGGGAACTTGCAGTTTAATGCAAATATTGTCCAATGGAATCTTGATGCTCACCAAACCTTTGATAATTAGTTCACCAAGTTCTCCACATGGTACAGAATGCATGGAATATTAGTAAAATAAATGTGCAGTCTTTTGAAAAGAGGTTTGAAGTTTCAAACTATCAGTTATCAATATACCCACTGCTAGAGTCAGAAGTACAGCTCCAACAATCTGACTGTTCCTCAAAGCAAGCCCTGCTATTTACACTGTCAAAGGGTGGTGACAGTCCGTTGACTGAAGTATTCTGTTCTCGACAGTGTGATCGTTTATTTCAAAAATCAAAATTGTTCAAGAGTAAAGACTTGCTGTTTTAACGGGATTTGAGGAGGGTAAAGAATTGACAAATGTCTGACACTTGTCATGTACGTGCCATGGCTCCTGCCCTTCTCAACGTGGTGTCAAGTGTCCAGGCATTTAATATACTTCTGGTTCAGTCCAACTTCCTGTACTCTCTCCTTCTGCAATGATAGAGTCCTATTCCCTCGAGCTCCTCAATTGAACAAATCTATTAAGAAGCAGAAATGTCATTCAGGCCACATCAGGTGTCCCTGTATTGACCCAGCTTGCCAATATCGTACATTTCAACCCTCGTTGGTGGCTCTGCTACACTGGATGTAATTGATAGACCTCAAACGTTTTGCAAAAACTGTTAACTGCTCGCTAAATGAAACCAAGCGCCTCAGTTAAAGTCCCCTGGGACACAGATCCCTCACCTGCTTTCACAGTATTTCACATGGCAGTCCTGCAGATATATAATTAGACAGTACCTCTGACCCTAGCCCTAACCCTAAACCTAATCCTAATCCTAACCCTAACCCTGATCCTAACCCTAACCCTGATCCTAACCCTAACCCTGATCCTAACCCTAACTCTAATCCTAACCCTAACCATAACCCTAACCCTAATCCTAGCCCTAGCCCTAACCCTAATCCTAACCCTAATCCTAATCCTAACCCTAACCCTAAACCCTGGGAGTGTTGGCTTGGATTACTGTTCTCATCTATAGAGTGGAATTCGAGCCCACACTGAGGCCGGCAGCAGTCTAATTCCATGCTGAGGCTGAGTGTCTGAGTCTATGCAGAGGGTCGATGTCCACATGGGCTTTCACCCCAGACATTGCTGCTGCTGCCCAAGGATGGGAGGTAAAAAGCTAAAAAAAATTGCAAAGTACTTAGTGTAAGATTGTGTCAGTGAGCTGAGTCAAGCATCATTTGACCATGAAAAATACAGAGAACCTAATCCCCAGATGCTGCCTCAGCAGGGAGCTGAAGGAGGGGATTAATCATTCTCTTCGTTCTTGGCATAGAATTGTTCAGATACTGAAACCCAGCTTTTTTACTCAAGAAATCTAATCTGTCCCTTCACAGGATTCTACAAGAACTGCAGAGCTCCAATAATCCTCTTATGCATTTTGATATGTAAATGAAGGAGAGGGGATTGGAGGATATGTTAATTGAGTAAACTGAAATTGGATGGGAAGGGGACTGTGCAGAAAATGAACACTCGTGGGGCCAAATGGCCTTTTTATGTGTTGCAAATTACTTGTAATTATACGTCATAAACCTTAAGCGCCAAATTAATCTATTTAGCAACAGAAAATAAATGTGATGCGTACTTAATTCCTGTTGTCACTAGATTCCTCAAGTTGGAAAACATTTTATTTGGATCATAATTGCTGTTCTGCGTTATAACTATATGATGTGGTTATTGCTGAAAAGACACATTTCTAAGGCTTTTCCTCATGCGCTCATCAGGACTACATACAAGAATGCCACATTCCAAATGATGACACCAATTTAGGGCCAGTGGAGAATTTTGCAGCTGATTGGTTCCCCAAGCTCCCCGGTAATTCAAAAAAATGATGTGAGACATGAATGTATTTCGATTGTTTTCGGAGAGCGCATCCCTGGGCATGAATTAATATTCATTCTCTAGATTGTGGAGTCCAAAGAAATTGAAAACTCTGGAGGGCTTCTTTGATTGGCACATCTGATGGTTACATTGAAAAGAATCTGGCAGGCATAAGCAACACAACAAATCACGGTGTTGTTTGTATTTGAAGTTACTAGCTTTTTGCTTCTGCCAAGTTATAAACCCATCAAGATGTGTAACTAGCAGACATTGTAATATTGTGTTTGGTTAGCCTGATGGATGAATTCTAAACATTGTTAATTTTTAACTTTTGTACTGTGACTGAATAAGAGAAATCTGGCATTGACACAATGGGCTGAATGGTCACCTGTATTGTGTCTATGTACAAACTGGATGGCATATCTGCAATAGCTAATTAGTGGATTTGCCTCGAAGCAATTGACATAGAACCTCAATACAACTGAGTAACCTGAGTCAATTCCTCTCACCAGTGTCTGATATAGTATCTGGTCTGTTATAACAAGCATGACAATATTTATAATCTCGTATGATGAAACATCAGTGTTACAAAAGTGGTTGCTTAGATCGTGCACTTGTTAAGGATGTTTTATTCAAAGTTTAATCATCATCACTTTGATTGCCGATGAGTTTATAGTCAATGTGGCTTTACTTGTTTATTTTACAATTGCCGGAAGTATGAGAAAATTAAATGGAGGTGATAAAATGCACAGCAGTATTTAAATCAATTAGCACTGACAATCTTTCGGCTGCCCTTCCAGCTGTAGGTGGGAATGATTCTGTTCTGGATCTTTGTCTGTCCTGACAGCTCCATTTATCACCTGGAATACACATCTTTGACCCTCTGACTTCCAACTTTTCCCTTGGGGAAACTCTCCCTCATGTCTTACACTTCCCTTGTCTTCTTGAGCATATGTTGCGTTGGGATTTGAACCTGGATCCCCAGAACATTACCTGGGTCTTTGGAGTAACAGTTCAGCAATAGGCCATTGCCTCCCTTCCCTCAGTTCATTTATCCTTGCATGGACTAAGGCTGCATGACGTTAGGAGGGATGGAATTGAAATTGAGGGTCAGTGAGTTGGTTATTGTAAGCAAGTGTTAACAGGGTCCCTTCAAATGCACCAGTCAATTCTAAGAAAATGTCAATAATTATGAATAGTTGAAAATATGATTTTATATGCACGAGGCCTGGCATCGCTTCATTGTCGAAGGAATTAAGAATGGAGCTGAGCGCTCCATTCATAGGCAAACAACGCACTTCTGTTCCACAATGGGTCCCTCAGTATAGTGTGCCTCAACCAGGATAACATTGTGTTGTATTTGGGTCATGTGTAAGTCTGAAATGTTGCCAGAGCAGCAAAGTGGACACTGAGATACCAGCTGTGAGCAATGAGTGGGAAATTGACTGGAATCATTTGCCAGTTTGCCAATCTGGCATCTTGCTTTGCAGGCAGTTGTCATCTGATAAACACTGACATTAAGCCCCAACTGGTATCTAGGAAAACCACCCCTGTGTAGAGAGTCACTTGAGGGCTGGCGCTGGATGAAATGTTCCTTTCATGGAGTCACTGAGATAATAAAGTGAAATCTGGATCTAGCACTGTATGCCAGTACACTAATGCTCTGCTGAATCATATAGAGCAAACTGTTTAGAATGAAATTGTAAAATAATTTGTACGTACACATTTATGATTTTACAATAGCAAAGACCTTGTCTGTATATAGTACTGCCTTCTACATGCTCACGGTGTTCCAAAGCACTTTACAAAGCGAATTTGTTACCTTTCAATAGGCAAACTAATGAAACATCAAATGATCAGCTTTGTGATGTTAGCTGAAAGATAAATGTTGACCAGGACATCATATCAATCTGAAGAGGTTTTAACATCTTATTCAAAAGATAGCCCCCTACCTCCATACCACACACTATGTGTGGATGATCTGATCAGATCCCAGTGTTTTGGATCCACCATCTTCCTACTCAGAAGCAACTGGAACCAAGCTGAAAATTTTGAAATAGTGATAATTGGCCTGGAAGTTGCTGAAATCTTGAAACTATGCGATACATACTTAAGATCAAGGGAATCACTGTGTAACTTACTGATTACGTAGCCTCAGGAAATTAGGAACCAGTAGAGAGTAATTATCCAACCACGTTTGTGAAGGAGAACTTAACCCACCGAGAATCTATATTTATTGGAGAATATGATGTGGTATTGTTGTCAAATAATTCCTGTTTCTGGTTCAGGATTTTGAATGTTTGTTTGATTTTTCCCTACCACAAATCTGGCCTGGAATTGCTAATGGCAGTTACAGAAACTACATGGGCTGAAGGCTTATGCTATTGGTCACTGTCATTTCCCAGAGATGCCTGCTTCATCCACTGACTCCATCTATACTTCCCAGTGCCTCAGGAAGGCAACCAACATCATCAAAGACCCCTCCCACCCCGGTTATAATCTCTTTCAACCTCTTCTGTTGGGCAGAAGATACAAAAGCTTAAACACATGTACCAACAGATTCAAGAACAGCTTCTTCCCTGCTGTTATTAGACTCCTGAATGGAGCTCTCAAATTTTTATTTTAACGTTGACCTTGCTGTTTGTGTGCTTTCTCTGCAGCCATAATGTTGTACACCTCGTTCTGTTCTATTACCATTATGCACTTTGTATGGTATGATCTGCCTATACTGCATGCAGAACAAAACTTTTCACTGTAGCTAGGTACATGTGACAATAATACTTTAAATCAAATCAAAAACAGCTGGTCTGCGTTAGTCCCAATTGTTTCAGGCGTTTCGAATCAAATTTTGTCTCCTGAACGTTTAAACTTTCTCCCCTCCCAACCTTCTCATCATACATGGCAGGCTCTCTGATAGAGGGGGTCAAATATATTGAAAAGATCATAGAATCCCTACAGTGCGGAAACAGGCCCTTCGGCCCAGCAAACCCACACCGACCCTTGGAGCATCCCACCCAGACCCATTCTCCTATAAACCCATGTAATCTGCACATCCCTGACCACTACGGGCAATTTAGCCTGGCCAATCCACCTAGCCTGCACATGGGGAAGATCAGCCAGGGCCCATGGGCCCGTTGAGAAGGGAGTCCATCATGTCAGGACAGAGAGATGGTCCAAAACCACTAAAGCCAAATATTTGGGTCTAATGCCTTCCCTTCAATCCGCACTCTGGACCCTGGTGAATGACCGAATTTATTGCTTACCCGCTCAGTGACGTTCTTCCAGAATTGCTGCCACTCAACATATTGTCACATCATTGTCTTTGAGCAGCACATTGCAGTTGTTGTATTAAACATTGGAATCTTTGACCTCAAAAGGAGCTGTCTCTTTAATTTTGATTTATTTACTCTCTCCCTCGTCAAAGCTCATTCTTAAACAAAGCAGCTTTGGGACAACAAGGTTGTTCTGCTTCTCTCTTTTTAAACGAAAAGAATAGAAAATCTCAAAGGCAGCTGAATGAGGGAAGTTAATGAGCTGGCATCAATTGTGTGAACTGTTATTTTACAAGTACACTCTGGAGCCCTTGGCTTTGTTAACCATATGTCTTTCTTCACTGTTTCCCAGAGCCAAGAGTACGTTTAACATTACTGCAGCGGGAAATGCTGCATTTTTAGAATATTTGAACTTCTTTATATGCAATCCACTAGCAATGTTCTAAAAACACTTGTGCTGATGCCCTATGTTCAACGTTCACTAGACAGCAGTCTGGCCTTTGCTGTGCCCTTATTGAAGTTTTTGTAAGATGGCTGCCTCCAGTGTGTGCATGTCGCATGGTAGAGCTCAGTTGACTACACTAAGCCAAGAGGCATATTGTCTCAATTGTGTTTCTATCCTCGACATCCCCCTTTTCATACAAAAATAAACCAGAACATTTGTATGCATTGTCATGTGCATTTTGAGTTACCCACATTATTTGATATACAAATGACTTTTCATTTATTAACATTGTATTATTCTTGTCAGTGTCTGCATAAACATTGCGCTCAGAGCTGTAAATTATGCTGGTCTCTTTGTGGTGTGCATGCATGTTGTTGGCGTCCATCTGGATGATGTTTCCGTCCTGGGAAATGTCATTCCCGTGGAACATATTGTTGCCATGGTACCTGTTGTTGTTTGCTTCCCATTGTTGGGTTGCTGCGGACCTCTTTGACTGATAGTTACCCTAGTTATGGTCCGTGCAGATGGTGAGTTCACATTTTCCTGATCACAGGCCACAGGCTGAGGAACAGCTTTTCCAGTCGCGCATATGTTTGTGTAGTTGCTGCATGCAGTTACTGCTCGGGCTGACTGTTGTTGAGAGTGTTGAAGGTTTGTACTCTGACTGGCTCTCTAATGCTAAACTCTGGTATTCATTTAAAATAAAACAAAGAACTACGGATGCTGGAAATCTGAAACAAGACCGGAAATGGCTGGTGAAAATCAGCAAGTCAGGCAGCGTCTGTGGAGAGAAAGCAGAGTTAACGTTTTAGGTCCAGTGACCCTTCTCCAGTGACAATCCCTGTTTTTGTTTCTGGCAATGCTTTGGCAGTCTTGTTAAAATTAAATGCGGCTTGTCTGCCATTTCACCTTCATTTTGACACTCACATTGGTTAATACGTCTGGTTTCGACAGCATCTTGGGTATTGGAAATAGTTTGAGTGCAGTGTGACATTAGTCTTTGCACTGGACTATTTTCCACACTGTTCAGTAGCTATATTTCACCAATCAAGTATTTCCATGAATACAACTGTGAGGGAATTCTCAATCTCTTTGATTCCTTTGGCAACTTTCACTGCCACCACAGCCTTTCCATTTGATTAGAGATAGTGTGGAGTTGAATTTTCTCGATCTTTTACCAATGGCTGAGTTTTTCAGTCATAAACCGAAGACTATTGCCATCTTCAACCAGGCTTTCTTGAATCATAGAATCCTCGCAGTGTGGAAGCAGGCCCTTCAGGCCATTGACATCATACTACCCCTCTGAAGCACATCCCCCTCCCCCCTCTGTGGGAGGAAACTGGAGCACCCGGAGGAAACCCACACAGACACGGGGAGAATGTGTAAACTCCACACAGACAGTTGCCCAAGGCTGGGATCGAACCCGGGTCCCTGGCACTGTGAGGCAGCAGTGCTAACCACTGTGCCACCGTGATTTAATAAAAGAACGAGCTTATTAGATACTAAACCCATGAAGAACTAACAACACATCACGCATGCACACTGATTAGATGTGAGAAGTGAGCTCAACAAAAGATAACAGTTAAAACATACATGGATCTGATTGTATGGGTTATTTGTGAAGAGTATAGAGAAACATTGAGAGATGGGCAATCAAAGAGCAGTTTAATGAATGCAGCTTCTTGTTCCATGCCCTGAAATCACCGCACATTATTGACTGTGAGTTGGTGCTAGTTGCTCGACTCTGATGATAAATTGGCCAGGAATTATGTTCGATAGTTGACAGACCTGATAAATTGTTGCACTGCAATACATCTACTGGTCACTGCATTGCTGCAAGATTTCTCATCCTATTTTGAGATTTGGGAAGAGCCCTTTGGCTGTCAGTCCTGTGTACCTGACTTTGTGCATCTTTAATTATAAATTTTCTTGTTCAGCTTCAGGTTCACCTAAAGTGGCGGTGATAGTAATGCTGGACAAGTCAGATCCCAGAATAAGACCTGACTCGATTGATCATAGTTTTTTAAAAATTTTGTTGATGCAGCAATCAGCCACACAAGGCTGCAGATTTTCTTTAGAAACAGAACAGTTCAGTACACAAAATACCAAAAGCAAAAAAAACTGGTCTATCTAGATATAGAAGATTTAGAAAAAATTAAAAAATACGCAGCAAAACAAAGTTTTCAACCCATTTCCCAACTTAGTGATCCAAGTCCAGATAATTTGCCCCTATCTATGTCAAATATTTAAGTTCTACTTAATTGATTCTCCCATTACCTTTCCTGTGAACCATGGAGTTCACTTCCATGAATAATCATAAAACTGGCAGTTTGAACTTTCTCAGCTTTCCATAACATACAGATTTCTAACCACCCTCTCCTGGTTTGGAAACAGCACAATGTAAACTTTTCTACTGAAGTGACTGCGTTTTTTCGTGCGTCTGCAAATTGAGGCTAAATTCCTTCAATGTTTGGCATGGAATAATGAGGACTGCTCAGGGCTTTATTTAGATCTTTTAGGACCAAAGCATACTCTCAGATTTCCACATTACTCCACTACTAACATCCTGCCAGTCCATTCTGCAGGAAATCTCACTTCCTTCTTTTCCAGCTCTTCTATCCTGTCTTTCAGGCTGGCCTTGAGAGCAGTTGGAACTCTCCTCAACCAGATTCGTCATACAACCTTATCCACATCAAGATAATATTCTCCAGGAAGACAGCCTAATCCTATAGGCAGATTGTTATATGTCTATTGAGTCTGTTCCATGATCTGAAAAACATGTCGCAAATCTCTTTTGATATGTTGGGGATTACCAGCCCAAACTTTGGACTTGCTCCAGTTGAGATTGTAGTGATTATAATGAGGTGAGCCAGGTGGACCTGCTAGAATGTGAGCCCCCTGATCCAACCTGGTCCAACCAAGGAGCCCCGGCTGACAGATATAAACAGGAGTGTCAAGGGTTCTTTTCACTCTGAGAGCTGGCTCTGGGGGCGTTGGATCAGTGTTAAGGAGTCTCCCTGTGGAAATAAAGGGTGACTTGGTGACGGGATAATGGTTTTTGTGGAGTTATTTCAGAGAGGAGTGACCTTTCCTTGCTATATGTGACCTGGAGTTCCCAGATCTTAGTTCATGTTATTGCAGTGAGTTCGTAGAGTAATCTATTCTTTCGGCGCGAGTATGATGTCATTATAAATCCTTAACCTCACTTTCATGGGTTTCAGTTTTGGGTCACTTTGTGCCATCTTGCACAGGTCTATGAAGGTCATGAAATTGCACTAAGCACCAGTATTTCTCTAACACTTTACCCTGACCTAATGTTGTCCTTTTGCAATCCTCATTCCAAATGTCACAAACCACGTGTCACCAATCCGACTTGACCAAGAGGCTAGAGATACTTCACGCATTGAAGAATCTGTATTCTGATAGGCCTTGCAAATGTTTGAGACCAATTTAGGTGCAAAAAAGCAACTCACCAAGTCTCCAACAACAGCACTTTTGGAATCTGTGATGTCTTTCAGTGGTAAGGACAAGGGCAGCAGATACATGGGAACGCCACCGCCTGCAAGTCCCCCTCCAAGCCACTCACCATCCTGACTTGGAAATATATTGCTGTTCCTTCACTGTCGCTGGGTCAAAATCCTGGAATTCCCTCCCTAATGGGTTGTGGGTCAACCTACAGCACATGGACTGCAGCGGTTCAAGAAGGCAGCTCATCACCACCTTCTCATGGGCAACTGGGGACGGGCAGTAGATCAGGCCTTGCCAGCGATGTCGATAAGAAAGAATTAACAGAACGGCTACATGGTAGGTAAAACCAGGACTGGATGAAAGGGAGGTAGCCAAAAGGCCTTTTCGCTGCTTACCCATCCCTAATTGCCCTAAGCTGCTTTGCAGGCTAGTTCAAAGGTCAGGTAAGAGTCAACTCATGTAGTGTAGGCTTGGAGTTACATGTAGGCCAGACTGGGTAAGGATGGCAGATATCCTTCCCTAAAAGACGTTAGTGACCCAGACAGCGTTTTACAACATCAAAAATAGATCACCATCACTGGGATTAGCTTTTGATTAATTGAATTTAAATTCCACCAGTTAACAAGGCAGGATTTGAACCCATGTCCACAGATCTATAGCCTGCTGTGGGTTACTGGTGATCTGGTGACATTACAATCTGCCACCACCACACCCCCCTTACCCCAGGGGACCAGTGTGAATGATTTGAGGAATGATGGACAGGTATCTGTGGCAAAGACAACGTTGCTGACAGAATGCTGGACTTGCCAAGATCACCTTTTCATAGAGATTAGACCAGCCTCTGGTATTGGATGCTTGGCCTTGACCAGAAGCATAGGAGCCGATCCAGCCTGTGCCTGCTCTTAACCCACAATCACCTCACCATCATGTGCAGATAGTTTCCTTTAGACATAGGTGAGGTAGGTGGATGTGTTGCAGAGGGGATGCTGTGCTGGACAGGATGCAGACAGCACAGCTTTGTTCCAAGTTGAAGTTGGAAAATGTTTCATGTTTTGGTCAGAGAGGGAATTAAATTGTCACTTAAGTGGTCTAGGCACTTCTGTTTAGCCTTCTGTTTACACACTAGTCATGGATCTACATCAGAGTATCCCCCAAAAGATCCCCCTCCAGCCTCTTCTAGTTATTTGATCCAGCACCAACATTGCTTGATGACCTCTCAGAATCGTGCTGTTAACCCACTGCCTCACAGAGAATGGGATACCAGTAGGGAGAGCATTGGATTAGTGAAGATTGGAGGTGACAAAGGCGGTACTGAGTGGGTGCTACATTGTTGTGAGCCCCAGCCCTCCTGTACCAGTGGCTGAAGCAGATACGAAAGGTCCCATCCTTCTGATCGCTGCCCACACAGAGATCGAGGGAATCTGTGAGGTCAGTCTCCTGTTGTAGCCCAAAATGCCTCCTTCATCCGCACAGTTGGGCAACACATGCAAAAATATGCAGCCTCATTTGTGGGGCTGTTATATCAGGCAGCTTGTTAGACAATTGTTTTTATGTACAAACTACATAATAGCTGCAGAAGGAGGCCGTTCAGCCCCTCGAGATCTGTTAGTGTTTTGAATTCCACATTCCCACGTACCCCCGATACCCTTTGATTCCCCTGCTTGACAAGAATCTATCCAGCTCGTCTTAAATATTCACTGACCTCCCTCCCCCCGCCCACCCACTTCATTGCCTTCTGAGGCAGAGAGTCGCACAATCAAGGCAACCCCCTTCATCAAAGGCAGATCCTGCCAGTGCATAGAGGTAATTGAATGCAATGCGATGGTACATTGTGCTAAGGATTGAGTTGCATGATTTAGAAGCAGGCCTCAGAGTTCAGGCCAGCTTCTTCCCTTCTTACCAAACAAAAACTGCAGTGGGATCTTTTATACTGCCCCTGAGAGGACAGATAGGGCCTTAGTTTAATAACGATATGTCCAGTATCATACAATTCATGTTTAACTCACCGATGATGCTTGAGCTAGGAGCTTTGTGACTCAGAGGCAGATCTGCTCCAGCTGACACCAAATGGAAAGAGCACAGAACTTTTTTTTTTAACTGCCTCCCCGCTTTTTCCTTTGGATTTTCAGGGAACAATGTGCACAGGAGATCATTTTGTTAATTCCTGGAGACTCCAGGGCACTGCTGTAGAATCCTCGCTGTCAAACAGTTGCCACTAGATGGTGCAGTAGTTAAAACATTTAGCCATGGTAATCATTGGTCTATACAGTGAATTATTTTTCATTATTTGACTCAATAAAGCTTGTCAGACTTGAATTAAAAACATGAGAATGCTGGAAGAGCTGATGTGCAAATGTGTTTCGTAGTTACAATTTTTGTAAGATTCAATAAGCTGTTCCTCTCGGAATGGTCAGGGAAAACCTACTCAATCCAGAAAGGCTGTCCTGTCCCCTGAAAGGGTCTGCCTGTCCCATTGATAGATAGAAATGTCACATCACCGCTCCACATTGGGTCTGCCTGTCCCGTTGATAGTTAGAAATGTCACATCACCGCTCCACATTGGGTCTGCCTGTCCCTTTAACAGTTAGAAATGTCACATCACCACTCCACATTGGGTCTGCCTGTAACAGTTAGAAATGTCACATCACCGCTCCACATTGGGTCTGCCTGTCCCTTTAATAGTTAGAAATGTCACATCACCGCTCCACATTGGGTCTGCCTGTCCCTTTAATAGTTAGAAATGTCACATCACCGCTCCACATTGGGTCTGCCTGTCCCTTTAATAGTTAGAAATGTCACATCACCACTCCACATTGGGTCTGCCTGTCCCTTTAATAGTTAGATATATCACATCACCACACCAGATTGGGTCTGCCTGTCCGTTTAACAGTTAGAAATGTCACATCACCGCTCCACATTGGGTCTGCCTGTCCCTTTAACAGTTAGAAATGTCACATCACCGCTCCACATTGGGTCTGCCTGTCCCTTTATTAGTTAGAAATGTCACATCACCACTCCACATTGTGTCTGCCTGTCCCTTTAATAGTTAGATATATCACATCACCACACCAGATTGGGTCTGCCTGTCCCTTTAACAGTTAGAAATGTCACATCACCGCTCCACATTGGGTTGGCCTGTCCCTTTAACAGTTAGGAAGGTCACATCACTACAGTACATTGGCTCTGCCTGTCCCTTTAAGAGTTAGAAATGCCACATCACTGCTCCACATTGGCTCTGCCTGTCCCATTAACAGTTAGAAATGTTACATCCAGATAATGTTCTGGGGACCAGGATTCAAATCCTGCCATGGCAGATGGTGGAATTTGAATTCAATAAATATCTGGAATTAAGAATCTAATGATGACTGTGAATCCATTGCCAATTGTCAGGAAAATCCCATCTGGTTCACTAATATCCTTTAGGGAAGGAAACTGCCATCCTTACCTGGTCTGGCCTACATGTGACTCCAGACCCACAACAACGTGGTTGACTCTGAACTGCCCTCTGGACAATTAGGGATGGGCATTAAATGCTGCGTAGCCAGCGACATCCTCATCCCGTTAATGAATAAAAAAATCACCACTCCATATTGGGTCTGCCTGTCCCTTTAAGAGTTAGAAATGGCCCCATCACTGCTCCACAATGGGGCTGCCTGTCCCTTTAAGATTTAGAAATGTCACATCATCACTCAATCTTGGAGCTGCCTGTCCCTTTAACATTTAAAGGGACCATTACAGCCCTGCATCCCTCCCCTTCCCCATCCACTCCACCCCATGCTGACCCATTTTGAAGCCAGCCAGCTGACTCTTGCTGATGGGAGGGCTGCAAATGTTGTTTAGATAGCACTTTTCTCAAATAGATAATATTGATACTAGCCCAGTCCCAATTCCTGGTTTAAATGGACACCCCCAGACTCCCACGTCAGTGCTGATACTAGTCAGATGAAGTAACTCCAAAGGGGTTAGTATCCCATCATCAAGTCACCCTTTATTTACACGTGGAGAGTCTTTGACATTGATCCAGCTCCCTCAGAGCCAGTTCTCAGAGTGAACAGGATGTCTGACACTGCTGTTCATATCTGTCCACCAGGGCTCCCTGATTGGACAAGCCTAACAACCCCAATCAGGGAACTCATATTCTATGACGTCTACGTGGCTGACCTCAATACAACTGCTACATCAGACATTCAGTCAGATAAATTATTAAAGATGTTATTTGAAGCTTCCTTTGCTGTCTGCCGGAGTGTGAGAGAACAGAAGAAATTCATACCATCTCTGTTCTTGCTGGAGGTGTCTGCATGTTATCCTGTTGGTCCTGTGATCTGTTCTCATAGCTCCAAAGGGAATAATGTGCTCAGTGCCATGGTGTTTTTGGTACAGCGGTTACGTACCTACAAAAAACCCTCAGAAAGACTGTCCTTAACCTGGCCAAGGGAGGGGGAGTATTTAAATCCAGTATAAATAATTTTGATGGAAAACAAAACCCTGGAATTGGTAAAACTGACAATGCAGGTGTTGGATTGTCATAAAAACCTAATGTATCCTTAATGTCAGCGTCTCATTTGTACTTGAGGTGGCTCAAAAACACCATTCTCCCTGGACGATAACACAGCCCAAGGGTTCTTCAGCACACTAATAATAACTCCTGTGGATTTACTGATCTCGACATGATGTCCCTTTCAGTTCATTTTGTTTACACTGTAGGTATATGGAAATGGAAGCAGGAGGGCAAGATTAATGAAATAAAAGGCTACCTGATCTTTGTGAGATAGGAGGATTTCATCTGTCTGATTCTGCTATACCTTATCTGTCTGTGTCTGCTGTATTCGATCTGACTGAGTCTGCTGTAAACGACCTGTCTGGGTCTGCTGTACACGACCTGTCTGGGTCTGCTGTACCCAATCTGTCTGGGTCTGCTGTACCCAATCTGTCTGGGTCCGCTGTATCTCAAATGTCTGTGTCTGCTATATTCAATTGGTCTGAGTCTGCTTGAGTCGATCTGTCTCAGTCTGCTATACCCAATCCATCTGTGTCTGCTGTACCCAAACTGTCTGTGCCTGCTGTACAAAATCTGTGAGAATCTGCCTGTACCCGGCCTGTCTGTATCTGCTGTATACGATGTGTCTGTGTTTGCTGTTCGTGACCTGACTGAGTCTGCCTGTACCTGATTGTCTGAGTGTGCTGTACCCGATGTGTCTCAGTCAGCTGTACACAATCTAAGTCTCCTGTACTCCATCTGTCTGAGTCTCCTGTACTCTATCCGTCTGTGTCTGATGTATCAGATCTGTGTGTGCCTGCTGTACTCAATCTGCCTGTGTCTGCTGTACCCGATCTGTCAGAGTCTGCTGTACCTGAAATGTCTGTGTCTGCTGTATTCAATCTAGCTGAGTCAGCTGTGCTCGATCTGTCTCAGTCTGCTGTACTCAATCTGCCTGTGTCTGCTATACCTCATCTGACTGAGTCTGCTGTATTCGACCTGTCTGTGTCTGCTGTACCCAACCTGCTTGTGTCTGCTCTATTCGAGCTGTCTGAGTCTGCCCTACCTGAAATGTCTCTGTTTGTTATATTCAATTGGTCTGAGTCTGCCTGTGTCGATCTGTCTGAGCCTGCTGTACTCAATCGGTCTGTGTCTGCTGTACCCACTCTGTCTGTGTGTGCTGTCTTCAATCTGTCTGAGACTGTTGTACCTGATCTGCCTGTGTCAGCTGTATCTGATCTGTCTGTTTCTGCTGTGCTCAATATGTCAGAGACTGCATGTCCCTGGCCTGTCTGAGTCTGATGTACCCGATCCAACTGAATCTGCTGTACCCAATGTGTCTGCATGTGTCTGTACCCAATGTGTCTGTGTCTGCTGTGCCTGATCTGTCTGTGTCTTCTGTACCTGATATGTCTCTGTCTGCTGTACCCAATCTGTCTGAGTCTTCCTGTCCCCAGTGTGTCTGTGTCTGCCATACCCAATCTGCCTGTGTCTGCTGAACCCAACCTGTCTGAGTCTGCTTGTTCCCGATCTGTCTGTGTCTACTGTAGCCGATCTGCCTGCGTCTGCTCTACCCGATCTGTATGTCTCTGCTGTATTCACATTGGACTGAGTCTGTCTGTACCCAATCTGTCTGTGTCTGCAGTACCTAGTCTGTCTGTTTCTACTGTATTCTATCTATCAGTGTCTGCTGTACCTGATCTGTTTGAGTCTGCCTGTACCCAGTCTGTCTGTGTCGGCTATACCCGATCAGTATTTGTCTGCTGTATTCAATCTGTCTGTCTGCTCTGCCCTATCTGTCTGAGTCTGCTGCACGCAATCTGTCTGTGTGTTCTGTTCTCGATCTGCCTGTGTCTTCTGAACATGATCTGCCTGAGTCTGCCGTACTGGATCTGTCCAAGTCTGCTGTTCCTGATCTGTCTAAGTCTGCTGTTCTTGATCCATCGGAGTCTGCTCTACCCGCTCTGTCTGAATCTGCTATACTTGATCTGTCTGTATCTGCTATACCCGATTTGTCAGTTTCTGCTGTACCTGATCTGCCTGAGTCTACCTGTACCCTATCTGTCTGAGTCTGCTGCACCCGATCCATCCAAGCCGGCAGTAGCAGATCTGCCTGTGTGTTCTATACCTGATCTGCCTGAGTCTGCTGTACCTGACCTGCCTGTGTCTGCAGTACCCGATCTGTCTAAGTCTGCTGTACCGGATCTGCCTGTGTCTGCTGTACCCGATCTGCCTGTGTCTGCTGTACTCAATCTATCTGTGTCTGCTGTACTCAATCTATCTGTGTCTGCCGTATTCAATCTGTCTGTTTCTGCTGTGCTCGATATGTCAGAGTCTGCCTGTACCCGGTCTGTCTGAGTCTGATGTACCCGATCTGACTGAATCTGCTGTACCCAATCTGTCTGCGTGTGCCTGTACCCAATGTGCCTGTGTCTGCAGTGCCTGATCTGATTGTGTCTCCTGTACCTGATATGTCTCTGTCTGCTCCACCCAATCTGTCTGCATGTGCCTGTCTGTGTCTGCTGTACCCGATCTGTCTGTGTCTGCACTTTCCGATCTGTCTGTGTCTGTTCTATCCAACCTGTTTGTGTCTGCTGTACCCCATCTGTCTGTGTCTGCTGTACCCCATCTGTT
>NC_063347.1:58367360-58375933 GCF_021869965.1 Rhincodon typus | reverse complement strand
GTGTCTGCTGTACCCCATCTGTCTGTGTCTGCTGTACCCCATCTGTTAGTGTCTGCTGTACCCCATCTGTCTGTGTCTGCTGAACCCGATCTATCTGAGCCTGCTATTCTCGATCCATCAGAGTCTGCTGTACCCACTCTGTCTGAATCTGTTGTACCTGATCTGTCTGACTTTATGTTTCATGATCTGTCTGTGTCTGCTACACTCGATCTGTCTGAGACTGTTGTACCTGATCTGCCTGTGTCAGCTGTATCTGATCTGTCTGTTTCTGCTGTGCTCGATATGTCAGAGACTGCATGTCCCTGGCCTGTCTGAGTCTGATGTACCCAATCCGACTGAATCTGCTGTACCCAATCTGTCTGCATGTGTCTGTACCCAATGTGTCTGTGTCTGCTGTGCCTGATCTGTCTGCCTCTTCTGTACCTGATATGTCTCTGTCTGCTGTACCCAATCTGCCTGAGTCTTCCTGTCCCCAGTGTGTCTGAGCTTGCTGTACACGATCTGTCTGTGTCTGCTGTATCCAATCTGTTTGTTTCTACTGTACTCCATCTACCTGTTTCTACTGTACTTGATCTATGTGTCTTCTGTACTCGATCTCTATGTGCCTGCTGTGTTCAATCTGTGTGTGTCTGCTGTACCTGATCTCTATGTGTTTATTTTACACAATCTGTCTGAGTCTGCCTGTACGCGATCTTCCTGTGTCTGCCTGTATTCAATCTGTCTGCGTCTGCTGAACCCAACCTATCTGAGTCTGCCTGTTCTCGATCTCTATGTGCCTGCTTGTTCAATCTGTGTGTGTCTGCTGTACCTGATCTCCATGTGTTTGTTTTACACAATCTGTCTGAGTCTGCCTGTACCCGATCTTCCTGTGTCTGCCTGTACTCAACCTGTCTGCGTCTGCTGAACCCAACCTATCTGATTCTGCTTGTTCTCGATCTCTCTGTGTTTGCTGTACCCAGTCTGTCTGTGCCTGCTGTACCCAATCTGTCTGAGTGTGCAGTACTTGATGTGTCTGAATCTGCTACACTCGAACTGTCCGTGTCTGCTGTGCCTGATCTCACTGTGTCCGCTGTACTCTGTCTGTGTCTGTTGTGTCCGTGTGATTTGGGAATGCTGGATCTGTGGGTCAGGAATGCTTGGTTGGCATGAATTAGGAATGTTTGGCCTGTATGATTTGGGAATGCTGATCTCTATTAATTGTAAACATTGGGTCTGTGTGAGTCAGGAATGTTAGAGCTGTGTGAGTTGGCAATGTTGGATCTCCATAATTCAGGAATGTTGGATCTGTTGTCTTTACCGACCAGCCCAAGTCAGTGTGAAATGGGTTTCCTTCCCCTGAATCCAAACCAGGGACTAACAGAATGAAGCATTAGAGAGAAGCTGCGATAAACTCATACCAAGGTTACATGTTAAAACATGATTCCAAGAATTTACCCCCTGGCAGTGAATTGTAAATCTTCCCCATTGAGTTATATTAGGAGACATTGTGAGTTGTGAGTGGTGGGAATTAAAGACTGGGAAACAACTGGAGAGTTGTGGAGAGCCTAGGGAACCAATGGCTGGTGATGAGAAGTTCTTTAGTTTGATGGATTGTATCAGTGTCCATCGGATGGAGTTAGTGGTTGTTTGGTCTGAAGGATACAGGGCCTAGTTGTGCTTTGTCACACTGCATCGGAATCCTCCCCTGGCAGCAATAAAACAATACTGACAAACGTTTATGTCACCTTTTTGACTTCAAAAACTGTCTCAAAGTATTTTGTACTCATAAAAATTGACCAATGTACTGGAGGAGGAACTGGCACGGGTGACCAATTCAACTCTGATCGTTGTGTTCGAGAAAACTTCTAAATTTGAGTCAGAGAGGTCGAGAGAAAGTGAAAATAAAGGCCTGACAATCCTTTACAATGCTGGAAAAGGAATCTGGATTCATCCATACACGTCCTGTTACAATATCAGAGAATGGTGCCGTCACTTTGGCACAGTAAGCTCGATGTGATAAGGGGCCAATCACAGTTGATTTGAGAAATAACTTGCTGGCTAGGATGTCACAGAGCTTACCGCTACCTTCTCAAATATTTCCACATGATACTTTTACTTTTCTTGGTCACGGCATTGAGTACAAGACACCAGGATGTCACACCTGCAGCTTTATAAGACTTTGGTTAGGCCACACTTTGAGTGTTGTGTCCATTTCTGCTCGTCGCATTGCAGGAAGGATATGGAGGCTTTGGAGAGGGTGCAGAAGATGTTTACCTCAGAGGAAGGGTCACCGGACCCGAAACGTTAACTCTGATTTTTTTTCTCTCTGCAGATGCTGCCAGACCTGCTGAGCTTTTCCAGCAACTTCTGTTTTTGTTCCTGATTCACAGCATCCGCAGTTCGTTCGGCTTTTATTTACCAGGATGCTGCCTGGTTTAGAGGGTGTAAGCTATAAGGAGAGGCTAGAAAAACTCGGGTTGTTTTCTCTGGAGTGGCGGAGGCTGAGGGGAGACCTGGTAGAAATTTATAAAACTGTGAGAGGCATAGATAGGGTTGACAGTCAGACTCTTTTTCCCAGGGTTGAAATGTCTAATACTAAGGAATACGTATTTAAGGTGAGAGGGGGAAGGTTCAAAGGAGATGTATAGAGAGTGGTAGGTGTCTAGAATGCACTACCAGGATGGTGGTGGAGGCAGATATGATAGGAGTTTATGGGGCTTTTACGAAACACATGAATATAGGATATGGACCAGGGGCACGCAGAAGGAATTAGTTTAATTTGGCGTCATATTTGCACAACATCGTAGGCCAGAGGGTCTGTTCCAGTGCTGTACTATTCTATGTTCTATGTCCTTTGTCTCCACTTGAAAAGACAGATGAGGATCTCCTGCGAGTGTCTGAACCAAGATACTCCATCGACAGTACAGCACTCCCTCAGTGGCGTTGACCAAGAGAAGCTTTGGGTTGGCCCTTGAATCTCAGAGATCAATCTCCTAATTATGAGGCAAGAGCGCTACCAACTGAGGCATGGCTGTCAAATCCCTTGTACGTTTAAGTATTACTCAAGAAAGGTGTTCGCTATAAGATCACAAATCGTTATGTATCCAACCATTAAACCACACATATAGCATTTGGCTGAATCACATGTGCAGGACTTAATAATTATGCAAAGGTTTGGAGAGCCAGTTGCCCTTTTCAAAGTGGAACGGTTGAACAAAATTCTAGTTAATTTGCTAACGCACTCAATTAATGGCTCTATTTCCGTTTACACAGTGAGAGCCAATAAAAATCAATGAAGCCAGCCAGCTTTGGAGAGTTGATAGATCTGACAGCTCTGACTCTAAAGCAATTGTCACAATATGCTTTAAAAAAGAACATATTTGCATTTCTGTCCTCTACAAATTACACATGGCTCACTAGAAGGCTGAAGTGCCATTTCTTTTAAATTTATGAATGAAATTTATACTTGAATGGCAACAGCAAACAACAGCTTCCTTTCCACCATTATTATAGTACAACTTCTAAAGGGAGCATGATTGCAATGGCATGGACACAGAATGGACATAGAAGAGATAATGAGCAGCTTGATCAAAGGGGTAGTGTTTGAAGAGGAACTGAGGCATAGAGGACAGGGAAGGACCTAGGTAGCTGAATTAGTGCAAACATTACTGTCTATAATCATTTGTCCATGAATTGACCTGAAATTTGTTGACTGCATTTAGGCTAGATAGACTACTGTTGTAGGGGCAAGGATCTGACAAGAAGGAATCGTGTTAAATGCTGCATCAGAGGTAAAGTCTCAAATTGAGCATGTGGCCGAGAGATTCTTTCTATTCATTCATGTTGGGAAAGTCTGTGCTTAAAGGGTGGGTAAGGTCAGTTTGGCAATAGGAATCTTTGTAGATAACAGTGTGAGTTTGCCTGCAGCAGAATGTTTTACCTGATGTGACAATACCTAGGCTACTTCCATAAAGGAAGGAACTAGACCTGAATGTTATGGTATTTGAAGAATCTAACAAATATTTATTACAACAATTATTATGTACAAAAGTTACATCCCTCAGGCACATGGGTGTCTTGGCTAATATTAAGGTAATAGCTTACAGCAGAGGAACATGCTTTGAGTAGAATGTCATGCTTCAAGTGATCCAAGGTAAGATAGATTAAGAGATCTTTATAACCTCGGGTCACATGCTTTGATGCACTGATAATATCACAAAGATGTTCTCATTGTGAGATCGAACACAACAGAGAGAGTTTCTGGAGTGTGGTCATGCTGGGACTGACACTAGCTTCACAGCTAACAGGCCTCAGACCCATCTGCCCCCCACCCCAACCCCTGCCCGCTCCCAAACCCACCTCCAAAATCTGCATTGTTTCTGTTGATGCTGTTAAGAATCTTCAAAACCAAATCACTTTTCGTGAACACAGCTTGTTCCAAAGTGTTTTACAAGCAATGATATCCTCTCAGCTATATTCATCATAGAATCCCTACACTGTAGAAACAGGTCCTTCGGCTCAACAAATCCACACAGACCCTTAGAGCATCCCACCCAGACCCATCCACCTGTAAACCCACCACTCTACACATCCCCGAACACTACGGGCAATTTAGCATGGCCAATCCACCTAGCCTGCACATCTTTGGACTGTGGGAGGAAACTGGAGTACCTGGAGGAAACCCACACAGACACCGGGAGAATGTGCAAACTCCACACAGACAGTCACCTGAGGGTGGAATCGAACCCAGGTCCTTGACACTGTGAGGCAGCAGTGCTAACCACTGAGCCACCATGCCGTATTGCTAGGGATCACACACAGTTTTCTTTTTCAACTATAAATTGAAATGAAGGTCGGACAGCTATATAACTGATGCAACTTGAGAATCTAAGTTGTGCACATTGTTAAGCTGTGCAAGACAGTGTTGCTTTTTGAAGCAGTGAGATTATTATTTTGCAATTGAGTGGCACCAAGAGTCTTCGAATTAAGGAAAGACTGCTTGATGACAACCCTTGTATTGTTTGAGTCACAGTTTGTATATCTCTAGGTGTAGGGCAGCCAGAGATATCCAGAGCCTGTGAACTGACAACATCTCTGCATCTCCCTCTCGCTCGATGTGGGTGAAAAGGCAAAAACAAAAGCAAGAAAGCTTAAATGAAAGAATTTTAACAAGAAAAGACCTAGGTCGATCAGGTCAACTATCAAAGTGGAGAATGACTAATAACCAACACATTGTCATCAGAGTGAAATCAAAAGAAACTGAATGAGACAGACTTTTGATCGTCCGAATTTTGTTCTGTGTCCGTAATAAGTCAGATAGTGTTAGATTAGGAATCTGTTCTTTCCTCTGCCATTCACTAAAGTTAAATGTGTTGAAATAAATTGAGCTATTTTGTGTGAATGATGAAACCTGGTGTGAATTAGTTTTGTCCTGAACAGCAATCAGTCAGACAAATTAGTCATCTTGGTGGTCTCATTGGGATTTTATACATTTGTACCAGCTTGTAGATCAGTGGGGCACAATTATTCAGGTCATTAAGTCATTGGAAATTGGCAGGAAAATGGAAGCCAGTATTATAGCACTGTACGCTCCCACAAGCAGCACTGAAATACATTTTTGCCTATATGTTTCTGCTTTTCCCATCCATTTAGTCAATTTGGGGATAGCTTAAATTATTTGAGCAAAGAGCTTAGCTTAAGAGCTTGAAATCGAAAATATGACCCTGTGATGTACAGGCAATGGTCTCAATTTAACTTCTGAAGAGAGAGTGATGAATAACTTGGGACAGATTCCTTTGAAATGCCGTGACCACTAAACTCACCCATCACAAATCTAGATAGAGACATCCCGCTTCTCTTGTTATCTGCGCTCAGTTACTGAACCAGTTTCCAATCCAATTAGCTAATTTGTTACTAATTCCATGGCCTTTAATCTGCTTTATGTGCAGAACCGTATCGAATGCTTGATGAAAATCCAATTAAATTTCATTCACAGGCATTGTGCTTGTCTTCCCGAAGAATTCCAGCAGCGTTGTAAGTCACGCCTTGTTGCTTCGATCAATGTGAAAGATGTGGTTCAGCTGGCAGCACTGCCCACCCTGCCTTCCCCCCACCTTGGGTAAATGTAAACAACACCCACACCACTACATGAAAGGGAAATATGGGAACGATCCATGGTATCCCGGTCAAGAGTTGTTCCTCAAACATTAGCACTAAAAATGGACAGCCAAATCATAACCCAACTGCTGTTTGGAGAATTTGAACCAATTGGAGCCCACATTTCCTATGTTACACCAGTCAGCGCCCTTTGGTGGCTCCAAAGTGCTTTGGGATGTATTGAGGTCATGAAAAACGATTGAACTGTCAGATCTTTCCTTCAGCACCAACTGTTCTTCATTAGTTTAAGCATCAAGTTGCAATGTACTGTTTGAAAGGCTGGCAGAAAAAATCGCAGGACTATGGGGAGAGAGGGCAAGGCGCTGGGACTAATTGGATAGCTTTTACAAGGAGCTAGCACAGGCATAATGGACCCAATGGCCTCCTTCTGTGTTTTTTTAAACATTCTTTCCTTGGAGGATGGAGGTCGCTGGCACAGCGCACGGTGATTGGTGATGGCACGCCAATCATGGCATTGAGTAACGTTTGTGGAAGTCGGCCCATCCGACCAGTCAGAAAACTAGAAGGAATGCTGCTGATAAGGACCAGTGTTTTATTGCCCATCACTAATTGCCCCTTGATCTGAGTGGCTTGCTGGGTCATTTCAGAGGGCAGTTAAGAATCAACCTCATTGGTGTAGGTCCGGAGTCACATGTAAGCCAGACCGGGTAAGGATGGAGGATTTCCTTCTCCAAGGAATGTTAGGGAGCCATTACTGTAACTGGCTGTCAATTTCAGATTTTTATTAATTAAATTCCACCAGCTGCTGTAGCAGGATTTGAACCCATTTTCCCGGACCCCATGGTGCTATGATACAACAAGAAAATGCATCAAACACTTTCAGTTCATTACAGATTTGGGACAATTATTTTCTTCTATAGCTGTGTGTTAGATGTGTAGAAAACTATGACACAATAAGGTGTCAAAACTACCATGTACACAATTAAGGAGAGTTTACACTTACAGATATGGTTTTTCTAGCTGTAAGACACAGCGTTGTTAGCTTAACCAGCTCATCAAAGGTGCGTAAATAAGCAGAGTATTGCTTGCTCAGTCAGCTTTGGCCTATGGAAGTACTGCCTTTGCAGTGTTACCTGATCAATTAGGAGCACCCTACCCATTAAAGTATCGACCTTCAGCAGCATCGGCACAACATGTGAAAACACCAAGCCCCTCATGTCGAGCGAAGCATGCCATGTCCAATAAATGAGCCAGGTTGACTGTCTGGTCAATAGTTCGTTGGTATTCTATCTCGTTTCAATGCTGATCCATTACATCTGACAGTTCCACTCTGCCGCTGCAAATGCACCCCAAATATATTTCCCCTCCAAAATTTGAAAGCCTTCGCAACTCTATCGTGAGACAAACGTTGCAAGGTGTCTCTCCTGGTGTCTGTCGGTTTACCCAAAACAAGGAGCTGAATAGTTCAAAACACTGCAATTTATGTCTCTGCATTTGTTGTGATGTTTGTTGCTATTGTCATCCGTAAAGAGCTTTAGTGGATTTATATCGGAACTATTACAGGCATTTAGTGCTTTACATCAAAATCCTTTTTTCTGAACTGCGGAGTATTGGAGAGGAAAAGTTTTTTTAAGGCAGTCAGAGGAATGGAGAATTCAACTCCTGGATGATAACACCAACCTTAATTAGCATCAAGAGAAGAGGAGGCCATTCAGCCCCCTATGCCTGTTCTGCCATCGAGTCAGGTCTTAATTGATCCGTCTCACCACACTTTATTCACCTTCAATGCAAAATCCTTACCCAATTTAAATTGCTCAGAACATTGCAATGGGGCCTGATGTCCACAGCCTGCCTCCATGTGAAGGGTCATAGAATCTCTATGGTACAGATAGAGGCCATTCAGCCCATCAAGGCTGCACCAGCTCTCCAAAGGGCATCCCACCCTATCCCTGTAACCTCACATTTACTATAGTTAACCCATGTTCCCTGCCCACTACAGGACAACTTAACATGGCTAATCCACCTAACCTGCACATCTTTGGACGCTGGGAGGAAACCCATGCAGACATGGGGACAATGTGCAAACTCCATACAGCTAGTTATCCGACAGTGGGATTGAACGCAGAATCCCAGCGTTGTGAGGCGGCAGTGCTAACCACTGGGCCACTGTGCCACTCAAAGCGAGGCAAGCGTTAAGGGCGATCTTAAACTTTCATGGGGTTAAAATGGAGAGAATCAGACAAAGCCATTTCCACTGTCCGCAGGGTGAGTCAGCAGAGATCATAAATGTAAAATCATTGACAAGTCAATCAGAGATCAGGCATGGAGTTCCACCTTCTGAAACAGTGAGCTGTGGTGATCTGACCTGAAGGGCTGGTGGAAGCACGTTTCAATTGTAACTTTCACAAGGCAGTTTGGTTACATACTGAACGTTGTCTGGAGTACAGGAGTATATTGGGTGGTTCTTTCAAAGAGCC